>NW_007378245.1:0-22807 GCF_000475195.1 Diaphorina citri | reverse complement strand
CTAAAAACTGACCATCGAAAATTTGACCCGATTACATTACTTTCCTTCCTATAGGATAAGGAAAGTACCTCAGATTTGGATTTTTCCCAACTTTTTACATAGGAATCGACCATTTATTTATAATTTTTACCCATTTGCAACTGCTCCATTAATTGACTGAAAATCGATTAATTGAAAACTCACTTTGCTCGATCACAGTTCATAATAACTAAGCCATAATTATTGTATTATTGAAGAATTGGGGGGATCATTTTTTCAAGTAAAATACACCGAAGGGCCCCGTCAGTTGAACAAACCAGAGGTGTGAAGGACGCCCTCAAATCCTCCGCAGCAGTGTTGTACTTCAAATGTTTTTCTTGGGGATGCCTCTTCGCGATTGTATTCCAAGTTTGAGAAGAGTAGGACGGAGCGTCAGCATTCACAATGCGATTGTCAAAAAACGCTGTCCCACCTGCTTCCCAAACACCATTGATTTTGAAATCAGCAATAAGGGCTGGATTTGTACTTGAGGAATCTCTCATGATAGGTTCTTTCACAATTCCATTCCATGCGTAGCTAGCCATCATTATGCATTGCATTGCCTACAGCCTACAGGACCTTTGAGAAAAATATCGGATCAACTCACAAGTGGAAACGGGACCGTAAGCGTATTTTCCTTTGGGAAACTGACCCCTGAGAATTTGACCATTGCTCCAATAGTAACTCAATGGAACAATGGTCCATTTTCCCGTAGTCAGTTTCCCGAAAGGAAAATGGACCAGCTTGTCGCAAAATGGAGGGTGAAACATCTGTCCCTAATAACTTGGGCGGATTTCACATATCTAGACTGCAACTTGTAGTATACGGCAGTTTTCATGTTGAGGGCTACATAGTCTTATGGGCCTGTTCACACTTCAACTTTTTTAAGAGGTTTGACAGAGGGAACTGCTATGGTCTTAACGTCCCGAAATGGAAGAGAGAAGGAAGACAGGATAGGAGAAAGCCAGCCGTTCGGAGAACGAACATTATCCCATCAGGATAAAATCCGCCCCGGGCGGGAATCGAACCCGCGGCCTAGCACTTACAAGGCAGACGCACTACCAACTAAGCTAACTAGGCTGGGAGCTCGACAAGTGTGAACAGGCTCATAAGACTATGTAGCCCTCAACATGAAAACTGCCGTATACTACAAGTTGCAGTCTAGATGTGAAATCCGCCTTAGAGTTAAACAGTGACATCAAGCCCTTGGATGCCAAACTAGTTAACTTGGAGGGTAGCGCGTTTGCCTTGTAAGCGCTAGGTCGCGAGTTCGATTCCCGTCCAGGCTGGATTTTATTCTAAATGGATAAAGTTCGTTCTGACAGAGGCTGGCTTTGTCCTATCCTGTCTTCCTTCTCTCTTCGATTTCGGGACGATAAGACCTCAGCAGTTATAGTTCCCTCTGTCAAACCTCTTAATCCTTGGGGGAAAAATGGGCGTAGGAGAGAAATAAATAAACACCAGAATATGAACATTAAAATATACAAATAAAACATGAATTTATTGCAAAATAATGGCAATGACTTAATCTTTGGATTTAGGCTCTAGCTAGGGACTTCAAAACGTGTTTTAACATTAAAAGTGAGTTCTATTGCAGTTCACTAGTTTATTCACAAACACAAAGTACCTAGATAATAGTCAAAGCAAAATTGCACAAACTATTGCGGAAAAGTTTTTATGGAATGGACAAACGGAAAAGTTATAATGGAATGGAGAATAATAAAATAAAAAAAATCTGGTGTGAACATCACACGACTTTCCTTATCCTATTGAATGGTGCTTATTTGGGTGTTCTGTTGTAACATTCACAATATCTCTAACCGTTTAGTCGATATAGCTGAAAACCGCCAAAAAGCGGTCAAAATACCGCCAACCGCAGCACCTATTTTAACCAAACGTTTTGTGTTGCATCCTTGACACATTTGTGAACTACATACCAAAGTTCAAGTCTCTAGCTTATACCGTTCCCGAGATATTGTTAAATTACACCGAAAACCGCCAAAAAGCAGTAAAATGCCGCCAAGCGTTACACCGGTCTTAACCAAAAGTTTCGTGTCGCAACCTTGTCACATTTGAAAGATTCACACCAAATTTCAAGTCTCTAGCTCTTACCGTTCTCGAGATATTTCGTTTACAGACAAAGTAAAAAAAAGGTACATTTTCTTTTCGGAAAGGGAACTGATTCCGATGGCGCACCATCTTGGATTTCCTATGATTTAGTACAGCACCATTTCAGTTTCAAACACACAGTTCCGTTTGCGAAAGTTTCCGGAAGAAAAAATACGCCTAAAGGTACACATTATAAAGGAAACGGTAACACAAAATGAAGATTTTTTTTTACCAAATCAAAAAACTGAGAGAAAAAAAAAAAAAAAAAACATCGAAATTTTTTACATAAAACGGTAGCCAAGTTAGACTTTCCTTAACTTTTTTTTTTACTTTCCTATCATATACCTCCCTACAGCGGTAATATGATAAGGAAAGTAAACAAAAAGTGAAAAATCTTGGTTCTTTAAAAAAAAAAAAAAAAAAAAAAAAAAAATCAAGTCTATTATGTGCCACAATGTTGTGGTGATAACTTGGATAAGTAACATGCCACCCTAGCCGACCACATTGTAAGTGGATTTTTTCAAGTGAAATGATTTCATGAATAAATTATTACAAGAATATTAATAAATATAAATAAAATAATTCCAGTATATTTTAAGAGCAG
The DNA here is from genome assembly GCF_000475195.1 of Diaphorina citri. NCBI lineage: Eukaryota > Metazoa > Arthropoda > Insecta > Hemiptera > Psyllidae > Diaphorina > Diaphorina citri. The sequence continues at coordinate 20,076 of NW_007378245.1, read as the reverse complement.
TGGAAATAGAACACCAAGGGGTTAAAAAAAATTGAGATTCATCAAACACAAGAGAAAAAAATTGCTTTCAAAAATAAATTAAATAATAAAAATAAATTTCATATTACTTTCTGATTACCCTACGTATAGGGAAACCCTATACAAGGTAATGAGAAACTTATTGCAATCGGTCTAATTTTTTTTTTTTTTTAATATATAATAAAAACAATGAGATTAAGATATTTTTTAATAATACATAAATGTAAATATTATAATATAAATTTAAAAAATAATATAAGAAAAAAAATCGAGAGTTCGGACATTCTCTCTTAAGAACTAACGCATTAGCAGGAATCAAATCATGTCATAGTAAAATCCGATCCAGTGAAAACCGAGCCTACAGCGTATCAAAGTACAGCAACAAGAAAGATCCTGTTAAAATGTACATCTTCCAGAAGAATTTTATCAACATGCTTTTATTAACCTGAGATCTCTCTGAACTGTCTAATGCAAATCCTTACAACTAACTCTTTGAAACTTTTTTAGGAAAATGGCCTATAGGTAATGCCTTTGCATTACAACAAACAACTTTTGGAGCCATTTTTACTGCCCAATTTGACTTAAAACGAGGTACTAGATTGATACAATTATGTTGGTACAGTAGAACATCGATTATTTCAAACTGCAAAATTGGGGTTTTTCCATCTTTACACCTTATTTAAAAAAAAAAAAAAAAAAAAAAAAAAAAAAAAAAAATGTGAAATCCAAATTCATAATTGTCAGTCCATCTAGGTACAACGTGATTTCGCCTTCTTTTTTTCCACGTACAGCAGGAATCGAACCCAGGACCTTCTGTCTATCAGTCCATGTTCAATATAGATACAACGTGATTTACGCTTTTCTTCGGGAAGAGCAGGAATCGAACCCGAGATCTTCTGTCTATCAGTCCATATGTTCAGTATACAGCCCGGTTGCGGCTCCTCTTCTTGAGAAACATATATCCGGCATAGTGAAGGGTGAAGTACATAATTATCAGCCCCAGGAAGTCAAACCCTAGACTGTCCTTATGGTAACCGTACTTATGTAGGACACCTAACCCTGTGGTGATACAGGTCGAGTTGAAATTGGCCGGACAGTCTGGAAAATAAGAATACGAGATTAGCCCTATTTCTGATTCAAATGTGCAGTAGAAACTCGATTATTTCAACTCTCTATTATTTCAACCCCAAAATCAGTTCAAAACAGGGTATTTAATAACCATTTTTGTTCTTTTGTATCTAAATGTTGCCCATTCTTTATTGTTTTATACGGAATTTCAATTATTTCAACTACCCTCGGCCCCAATTAGTTGAAATAATCGAGGTTCTACTATAGTGCCATCGGCTATAGTAAACGCCCCATGTTACTGCGACCTGGTTAGATCTTCTGTGACATTCCCTTTAGTTATCTAGAAGAGCCCTAGACTTCTTACAAAGGCCATGGCTCTTTTAGGACTGATTTCTTTGACTTCTTTAGGTGTGATGATCATCCTTGAGAAGTAAAACAGTCGTTTGTGAGAGGCAACACCACATTTGCACATGGATGTGTTCTGCCGTTTCTGGTGCCTCTTTGCAGAGTCGGTACGGGTCTCAGATATACCCATTTAGTTTAGGTGGTAATCTCTCAATGCATATTGACATTTGGTTTTCTATAGTAAACGCCCCATGTTACTGCGACCTGGTTAGATCTTCTGTGACATTCCCTTTAGTTATCTAGAAGAGCCCTAGACTTCTTACGAAGGCCAGGGTTCTTTTAGGACTGATTTCTTAGACTTCTTTAGGTGTGATGATCATCCTTGAGAAGTAAAACAGACGTTTGTGAGAGGCAACACCACATTCGCATATGATGTGTTCTGCCGTTTCTGGTGCCTCTTTGCAGAGACGGTACGGGTCTCAGCTATACCCATTTTGTTTAGGTGGTAATCTCTCAATGCATATTGACATTTGGTTTTTTTCGGTGATGTCGATAAAAAAAACTCCAGACTTTTTGGTAGGGAGAGGGGGGGGGGTAAAAAAATCAGCTAATAAAATTTTGGCGCTAACGATTTCTACATTCCCAATGTAAAAACCAGATGGGAGATCGTAATGCGAGGGAAAAAAAGTCACATTAGGGAAATCCTTGAAATGAGAGTAGGGGAATCTAAAGCCTAAAGCTCCCCGACCGCGAGCCTAGTTATCTACATTCGATTCCCGCCCGAGGTGAATTTTATCATAAACCGATAAGGTTCGATTGTTGTAACTCCAACTTACCAATATGTTCAACTTGAGACCACTGTAGAATAGATATGGCTTCCGTAGCATAATAGAACCTTGAAATGTACTTCAGCCAAAATGTGTAGGTGGGAAGAGATCTGAAAAGACACAACAAACCAACAGAAAAAGAGTCAGTAGTAACTCCAACTTACCAATATGTTCAACTTGAGACCACTGTAGAATAGATATGGCTTCCGTAGCATAATAGAACCTTGAAATGTACTTGAGCCAAAATGTGTAGGTGGGAAGAGATCTGAAAAGACACAACAAACCAACAGAAAAAGAGTCAGTAATTCAGTATAATGCCTGCCAGCCACTCAAGCTCTGACCGTCAAAGTGTGGCGAAAAAAAGCTTCAGACTTTGCTCTCTCAGACGGTCTGACAGACCAAGGTCTCTCTCAGACGGTCTGACAGACCTAGATCTCTCTCAGACGGTCTGATACAGACCAAGGTCTTGAGCTTTTTCCGCCACTCTATTGAAAAAAGTACCCCTGAACAAAATTGAACACGAAACTTACCCCAGGTAAATAAAACTGAACAAAATTAAACACAAAACTTAATCCAGGTAAAACTAAAACTTAAAAAAAAAAAAAAGAAAAACTTACCCCAGTAAAACTGAACAAAATTGAACCCGAAACTTACGTCAGGTAAAACTGCAAAACTTACCCCAGGTGAATGAATATTCCGCTGAACACATAGGAGACAAAGTCGAGGGGCACGGACAGGAGAGAGGCGGTGGCCAGAGATTCAAACATGGCCGACACACAGAACCCGTAGGCCGTGGACGTAATGGCCGCTATAGTAATGGGAGTGATGAAGGAGGCAAAGCCGAGGGCCCCCGAGTTGAGGCCTGCGATCCAAAACACCACGGAGGAGAAGAGGAACGTCTCGATGATTGTTTTCGGGAGCTGCAAAAGGGTTAAATGACACTTTGAAATGGGAGCAAAAGTGTTAAATGACACTTTGAAATGGGAGCAAAAGCGTTAAACGACACTTTGAAATGGGAGCAAAAGGGTTAAATGACACTTTGAAATGGGAGCAAAAGGGTTAAATGACACTTTGAAATGGGAGCAAAAGTGTTAAATGACACTTTGAAATGGGAGCAAAAGTGTTAAATGACACTTTGAAATGGGAGCAAAAGGGTTAAATGACACTTTGAAATGGGAGCAAAAGGGTTAAAGAGACACTTTGAAATGGGAGCCAAAGGGTTAAATGACACTTTGAAATATGCGATGTGCGTAATACCTAGAAGGAACTAGAAAGCAAGGTAGACCATGCTTGAGATGGAATGATCAAATTTACAAAGATATCACCAAAAGAACTCAAAATCCCTGTCCCATTGAAAACCAACAAAAATTTAATGATAGAACTTGGTGGAGAGGTGTTTGTGAATAGTCGACCTGTTTTACCATTCCTAACAGAATAACTTAGGATATGTATGGACCTATACTTGTGTAGCTAGCCGGAGTTGTTCAGACCGCCCTCTACTGTGACTTCTTCTATCTGTACATCACTCGAGGTAAGCCTGCAGACTCGTGTGGTCTGTGCCGTAACATGCCCAAGGCGCTAGCGTTTCTCTCTGACGGGGTGATTAAATTTTAGCTCTGAATTTAAGCCGTATTCAGACGGGGTCGGCGTGTTTCGTCAGCCTCTCAATCAGCCCTAACTGGAGTGATTGCTTTGGGCTGACATTTGGTTTTGGCTATAAGAGAGGTTTTAATAACCTCTCTTAAAAAAGTAAGGAGACGGAAAAAAGTCAAGTGTTTCATCGCCGTTATTCATTAGACTCATGTGGTCTGTGTCGTAACATGTCCCGTCCCGCGGGTCTTTCAGAGCCCCATCGGCATCTTTCTGAATAAGTTCTGCAATTTTCTACTATTAATTTATATGTTTTAAGGTTTTATCTTTTATCACGTCACTGTACTACTGGCAAGGTCTTGGTCGTACCTACAGTTCACAGATCCACTAGTTAAGATTTATACCGAATGTCCAAACTTATTCTAATCTATCCTCGATTTGTTTTGCTTTCAGTTCTCAAAGGCAGAAAGCTGGAACTGCCAGCCTAGAGAGGCAAAGGATGGAAGTGTGGAAAAAACGTCAAAATGTAAAGCCTGGGTGTATTGGGTTTGGTGTTCTCTCAAATTGTTTTTCTGTTGTGAAGTCTTGCTGTGTGAGTGTTGTGCTACACGACCGTACTTACAATCTTTGTAATGTAATGTGAGCAAAAGATAGTTTTACCTTTGTTGTCCCTTTTGCAGTAACTTGTACCCATGTCTAATTCATGAAAGAACTCGGATTTCGTTTAATCGCACTGCTGGTTCTAAAGAGCGCTAACTCAAAATTGGCTCTTTTTCAGGAGACCAAAAGAATATAATTGTGGGCTTACCTTTAAAACTTATTCCGTATATGAAAGTTTTTGTCAATTGGAAAAAAAGTTTGCTCGACATTTTCTAAAACAATACATTATTTGTCGATATAGCTGAAAACCGCCAAAAAGCGGTCAAAATACCGCCAACCGCAGCACCTATTTTAACCAAACGTTTTGTGTTGCATCCTTTCCGTTCTCGAGATATTTTGTTTACAGACACACACACGGACCAATGGCTTTGTTTACAGACAGACACACACACGAACCAATGGCTGAAACTTTGGATTTAGGCTCTAGGGACCTCAAAACGTGTTTTCAGACTAAAAACTGACCATCGAAAATTTGACCCGATTACATTACTTTCCTTCCTATAGGATAAGGAAAGTAAAAAAAGGTACATTTTCTTTTCGGAAAGGGAACTGATTCCGATGGCGCACCATCTTGGATTTCCTATGATTTAGTACAGGCACCATTTCAGTTTCAAAACCACCAGTTCCGTTTGCGAAAGTTTCCCGGAAGAAAAATACGCCTAAAGGTACACATTATAAGGAAACGTAACACAAAATGAAGATTTTTTTTTTTTTACAAATCAAAAAACTGAGAAAAAAAAACATCGAAATTTTTACATAAAAACGGTAGCAAGTTAGACTTTCCTTAGACTTTTTTTTTTTTACTTTCCTTATCATATACCTCCTACAGGGTATATGATAAGGAAAGTAAAAAAAAAGTGAAAAATCTTGGTTCTTTAAAAAAAAAAAAAAATCAAGTCTATATTAGTGCACAATGTTGTGGTGATACTTGGATAAGTAAATGCCACCTAAGCGACCACATTGTAGTGATTTTTTCAAGTGAAATGATTTCATGAATAAATTATTACAAGAATAATTAATAAATAAAATAAAATAATTCCAGTATATTATTAAGAGCAGTGAAATAGACACCAAGGGGGTTAACAAAAAAAGATAGATTTGTAATTGTTGATTTCTTCGCTACGAAGCCGTGTTGGTTTGTATTGAGTAGGGGGAACAATAGAGGTTTTAAGAAATCATTTCCTCACGAGGCTGAGTGGGCCCCGCAACAGCCAGTCACGGAATCAATCATTTGCATGATACAAATTTCTTGACCCCGCCGGGGATTGAACCCGGGTCTCCCGCGTGCAAGGCGAGCGCAGTGACCACTACGCCATGGGAGCTGACTTTAGAACACTATGGTATTTGGATTGAATACAAAAAAGAATCTTCTTCTTCTTCTTCTTCTTCTTCTTCTTCTTCTTCTTCTTCTTCTTCTTCTTCTTCTTCTCCTACTTCGCCTTTTCCCGTGTTCAGACGGGGTCGGCGTTTTTCGTCAGCCTCTCTATCAGCCCTAGGAAGATCTCTTTTGGACTGACATTTGGTTTTGGCTATCAAATTTACAAGTAGATGTCTTTCGCATTTAACTTTTGCTAGGTACCTATTTCTTCAGCAAGGGAAATTTCAGGCTACTGTCCTACCTGACGGATCAGTCTATTTTATTCTATTCTATGCTATTTTTTCCATTCCATTCTATTCTATTCCTATTCTATCAAATTCTATTCATATTCTATTATAGATATTAAGTAAACATTGTAACCAATGAAGAGGAAGAAGAACCATCTCCTCAGAGGTTAAATTTAGCCTAGGAGACGGTTTCATTGTAAATTAAATTTTCCACAAATAAAGAACTTATATTCAAAATTCAAATTCAAAAAAATCTATTCTATTCAAATCTATCCTATTGAAAACACCACGGAGGAGAAGAGGAACGTCTCGATGATTGTTTTCGGGAGCTGCAAAAGGGTTAAATGACACTTTGAAATGGGAGCAAAGGGTTAAAGTGACACTTTGAAATGGGAGCAAAAGGGTTAAAGTGACACTTTGAAATGGGAGCAAAAGGGTTAAATGACACTTTGAAATGGGAGCAAAAGGGTTAAATGACACTTTGAAATGGGAGCAAAAGGGTTAAATGACACTTTGAAATGGGAGCCAAAAGGGTTAAATGACACTTTGAAATATGCGTAATACCTAGAAGGAACTAGAAAGCAAGGTAGACCATGCTTGAGATGGAATGATCAAATTAACAAAGATATCACCAAAAGAACTCAAAATCCCTGTCTCATTGAAAACCAACAAAAATTTAATGATAGAACTTGGTGGAGAGGTTTTGTGAATAGTCGACCTGTTCCACCAAACAGAACGACTTAGGATATGTATGGACCTATACTTGTGTAGTCACGAAGTGTCATTACTACACGTTTCTACTAGAGGCATCGTTAATGCCTAGCGCTGGGAATTTGCACGATTCTCATGTTACTGAATATTTCATGACAGGATGTGCCTACCTTGTGTAAACAGATAAACAAAATCGATCGAGGATGGGATTTTTTAACAGGTTTGGGATTTTCATCGACTCCTATCGGTGGGTTTCAGCAATGACTTAATTGGAGATCCCACTGATTGGTGATTTAATTATTCAAATGGGACATTTCCGATTACGTTGTTGGTGAAACCCATCATTACTATTCAGCTTGTGAGCCGTAAAATTATCAAATAAGTATTTATAAAATGGGGTGTAAGAATTACTTAAGCTCCACAAGAAAAATTACTTATGAGTGAACCAATGGGAACGGGTGCAATTATGCTAGGTATTGTCACGGGGTTATTGTGTATTGTTGTTTTTAATTATTGGCAAAGAGTCTGGCTGAGGGACTATAAACAGATAGTATGGCTTGGTATGGCTGGGGGACGTTAAACAGGGAGTAGAGCTAGTCTGGCTGGGGGACGTTGAACAGGGAGTAGACCAGCTTAGTCTGGCTGGGGGACATTAAACAGGGAGTATACCAGCCTGAATTTCCCTTTCTAAAGAAATAGCAAAGGTTGAGTGCGAAGGGCATCCACTCGTAAAATTTGTAGCCAAAACAAAACCAATTGTCAGCCCAAAGCAATCACCCTAGTTAGGGCTGATTGAGAGGCTGACGAAAAACGCGGACCCCGCCTGTACACGGGAAAAGGCGAAGAAAAAGAAGAAGAAGTTCTTTTTAATTGTTAAATAAATTGATTGTAGGTAATTTATTTTTTTGATTTCAGAGCGGAATTCATTGTCCTGCCTGCAGCATTACTAGCACTCATCATCAACCATGAGTTCACTGTGTTTGAGGTAATTTGAATTGAATGAGTTTTAAATCGAATAGTCTTAAATTATTATTATTTTTTTTTTTTGTTTTGTAAATGTCTGTGTATTGTAAATATTTATTTTAAAAAAAATATTAAATATAGAAGAAAACTCGTAGAACTTTTTTTATTATAAATTTCTATTAAAAATTTAAAACCTTATAAATTATAATTATTTGAAGATTTTAGGGTCCCTCATGTATGTGGGAAACTTTTTAGGGTTTCTCATGTAATGTGAGAAAAAGATTGAATTTTTTGGGCAATGTAGAATAGACCCTTTTTATACCGCTAAGAAAGTAGATGCCAGGGAAAGCTAAACTTTGACACTTTTCCCCCCGAAAATCGCTATTTTAGACCTCATTTCTCTTTTTTCGCCGAAAAGAGGGTCTCTGTGTATTCTCTGAGATTTTGTTTCCTTTCTATTTTTTTAATATTAATCTATTTGTTATTAAAATCAATGTGTATAGGACCTATGCAATAATTGTAATGGAAAATGGGATTAACTCCATTATTAGAGTGACACCTAAATTGGTTTTTAAATTTGAAATTTTTGACGAAGGTCCATCCATATTTGTATATATATAGATTGAGGAAGGTTTACTTTCTATTACCCATATCTATAAGAGAACCTATACAAGGAGGTAATTAGAAAGTATGGGAAATGGTCCAAATGTTTAAAATCGGGAAATGCGTGGAAATATCCTACTGTTTAATAAAAATATGAAATTTTCAAAATTAAATGTTGCATTGACGAGTAGTTAACTTGTTTCAATAAAAAACAGGTTTTAAATGTTTCTTTGACTTCTAAAATAAAAGTAAACGAAAACGGTGTCCGTGGAAATATCCTACTGTTTAATAAAAATATGAAATTTTCAAAATTAAATGTTGCATTGACGAGTAGTTAACTTGTTTCAATAAAAACAGGTTTTAAATGTTTCTTTGACTTCTAAAATAAAAGTCAACGAAAACAGTGTTTCATTGAATGTGTAGTAAGGGGCTCTGTTTTTATTATAAAAAGAAACAGGCCCCTACTTGGTGGATCATGTCAAGTTCATATTGAATTTTGATTTAGTGTAACTTTTTATTTAGCATATTATTATCTCCTTTTATTCATTTCAAATTCTATGTTTCTTAACAATAAAGAAAATCTTGAATATTATTATTATTTACGTTTGACTCTTTGTCCCTGTTTCTTGATGTTTTTTTAGTGATTATTTTATTTTATTTTTTTTATTATTTTTTTTTGCCGTAAACAGCAACAATTACACATTGGATATGCCAGCTCAAGGCCCGTTCTGTTTTTATTATAAAAAGAAACAGGCCCCTACTTGGTGGATCATGTCAAGTTCATATTGAATTTTGATTTAGTGTAACTTTTTATTTAGAATATTATTATCTCCTTTTATTAATTTCAAATTCTATGTTTCTTAACAATAAAGAAAATCTTGAATATTATTATTATTTACGTTTGACTCTTTTTCCCCCTGTTTCTTGATGTTTTTTCAGTGATTTTTTTTTTTTTTTTTAATGTTTGCCGTAAACAGCAACAAATACACATTGGATATGCCAGCTCAAGGCCCATTCTCACTTGTTCGTAAAACAAGCAGGGCCCGTCCCTCCGGGAATTTTTTTAGCCCGTAGTGATTAGAGAAAATCAGTACCTATGTACCTACCTAATTTGTTTAATATTCAGTTTATTATTATTATTGATTTAATTTTTGATTTTACTTTCATGTAATGATTTAAAATCAAGACTAAGGTCGACCAGGTTTGGATAAGTCCTTCTATGGGGACAGACCGAGCGAGCGAGTGACAGACACCGAAGCGAATACAATAGTCCCTCCCTTATACCTTTTTATTACTATTGTAATAATAAATAAAGGAAGGACGGACTAAAAATCGTGTCGTGCGTAGTGAGAACACTCTCACTTAAATTGCATTGCCTACAGGACCTTTGAGAAAAATATCGGATCAACTTATTTATTATTATCAACTCACAAGTCGAAATTCGGTCCTCACTCTCACCCAGCTCAGCACATGCCCATACATTTTTTTCCACTTTTCGCTCAAAACTAATGCAATTCTCTTCAAAAAAAAACTATGGAATTCCAAATGAAGGGCCCCGTCAGTTGAACAAACCAGAGGTGTGAAGGACGCCCTCAAATCCTCCGCAGCAGTGTTGTACTTCAAATGTTTTTCTTGAGCATGCCTCTTCGCGATTGTATTCCAAGTTTGAGAAGAGTAGGACGGAAAGATAAAATCCGCCCCGGGCGGGAATCGAACCCGCGGCCTAGCGCTTGCAAGGCAGACGCACTACCAACTAAGCTAACTAGGCTGGCAACTTATTTATTATTATCAACTCACAAGTGGAAACGGGACCGTAAGCGTATTTTCCTTTGGGAAACTGACAACTGACCCCTGAGAAATTGACCACTGCTCCAATAGAAACTCAATGGAAGAGTGGTCCATTTTCCCGTCGTCAGTTTCCCGAAAGGAAAATGGACCAGCTTGTCGCAAAATGGAGGGTGAAACCTCTGTCCCTAATAACTTGGGCGGATTTCACATCTAGACTGCAACTTGTAGTATACGGCAGTTTTCATGTTGAGGGCTACATGGTCTTATGGGCCTGTTCACACTTCAACTTTTTTTTAAACAGACCAAGGTCTCTCTCAGACGGTCTGACAGACCAAGGTCTCTCTCAGACGGTCTGACAGACCAAGGGCTCTCTCAGACGGTCTGACAGACCAAGGGCTCTCTCAGACGGTCTGACACAGACCAAGGTCTCTCTCAGACGGTCTGACACAGACCTAGATCTCTCTCAGACGGTCTGACAGACCTAGATCTCTCTCAGACGGTCTGACAGACCTAGATCTCTCTCAGACGGTCTGACAGGCCTAGATCTCCGTTAAACAGGGAGTAGACCAGCTTAGTCTGGCTGGGGGACGTTAAACAGGGAGTAGACCAGCTTAGTCTGGCTCGGGGGACGTTAAACAGGGAGTAGACCAGCTTAGTCTGGCTGCGGGACGTTAAACAGGGAGTAGACCAGCTTAGTCTGGCTGGGGGACGTTAAACAGGGAGTAGACCAGCTTAGTCTGGCCGGAGGACTTTAAACAGGGAGTAGACCAGCTTAGTCTGGCTGGGGGATGTTAAACAGAGAGTAGACCAGCTTAGTCTGGCTGCCTAGATCTCTCTCAGACGGTCTGACAGACCTAGATCTCTCTCAGACGGTCTGACAGACCTAGATCTCTCTCAGACGGTCTGACAGACCAAGGTCTCTCTCAGACGGTCTGACACAGACCAAGGTCTCTCTCAGACGGTCTGACACAGACCAAGGTCTCTCTCAGACGGTCTGATACAGACCAAGGTCTCTCTCAGACGGTCTGACGCAGACCAAGATCTCTCTCAAACGGTCTGACAGACCAAGGTCTCTCTCAGACGGTCTGACAGACCTAGATCTCTCTCAGACGGTCTGATACAGACCAAGGTCTTGAGCTTTTTCCGCCACTCTATTGAAAAAAGTACCCCTGAACAAAATTGAACACGAAACTTACCCCAGGTAAATAAAACTGAACAAAATTAAACACAAAACTTAATCCAGGTAAAACTAAAACTTAAAAAAAAAAAAAAGAAAAACTTACCCCAGTAAAACTGAACAAAATTGAACCCGAAACTTACGTCAGGTAAAACTGCAAAACTTACCCCAGGTGAATGAATATTCCGCTGAACACATAGGAGACAAAGTCGAGGGGCACGGACAGGAGAGAGGCGGTGGCCAGAGATTCAAACATGGCCGACACACAGAACCCGTAGGCCGTGGACGTAATGGCCGCTATAGTAATGGGAGTGATGAAGGAGGCAAAGCCGAGGGCCCCCGAGTTGTTAGTCTGGCTGGGGGACGTTAAACAGGGAGTAGACCAGCTTAGTCTGGCTGGGGGACGTTAAACAGGGAGTAAACCAGCTTAGTCTGACTGGGGGATTTTGAACAGGATGTATACCAGCCTGAATTTCCCTCGCTAGAGACATAGAAAAGGTTAAGTACGACGGGCATCCAGTCGTAAAATTTTGTAACCAAAAACCAAAACCAAATATCAGCCCAAAAGCAATCACCCTCGTTAGGACTGATTGAGAGGCTGGCGGAAAACGCCGACCCGGTCTGTACACGGGAAAAGGCGAAGATTTTTTTTTTTTTAATCAAACAGGTTTGACAGAGGTTTAATTTCGTCCAGTCTAGCAGTTGTTTCATTGCTACGAAATAAGAACGGCGCTAAAACACTCCTCTTTTTTTTTCATTATTTTGGAATCGAACCCCCGACCTTCTGGCAAGCAAGCCTTCCCTCGCTAGACATAGAAAAGGTTAAGTACGAAGGGCATCCAGTCGTAAAATTTTGTAACCAAAACCAAATATCAGCCCAAAAGCGATCACCCTCGTTAGGACTGATTGAGAGGCTGACGGGAAACGCCGACCCCGTCTGTACACGGGAAGAGACGAAGATTTTTTTAAAAAAAAAAAATCAAACAGGTTTGACAGAGGTTTAATTTCGTCCAATCTAGCAGTTGTTTCATTGCTACGAAATAAGAACGGCGCTAAAACACTCCTCTTTTTTTTCGTTATTTTGGAATCGAACCCCCGACCTTCTGGCAAGCAAGCGCGACTGGGCGTGTCGTTCACTTACTTCTTGAAATGTTGGATGGAATCATCAACAGGTCCTTGATATGCAACTCTGCCCCCTGGGACCATGAGTATTACTCTGTCGAACAACTCAAATATCCCGGATGCTGGCTGATGAATGGTACACAGGACGGCTTTACCTGAAAATACAACACAGTATAATACAAATACATTAGAATACAAATAAATGCGTCTGCCTTGTAAGCGCTGGGCGTATTACTCTGTCGAACAACTCAAATATCCCGGATGCTGGCTGATGAATGGTACACAGGACGGCTTTACCTGAAAATACAACACAGTACAATACAAATACAATAGAATACAAATAAATGCGTCTGCCTTGTAAGCTCTGGGCCGCGGGTTCGATTCCCGCCCGGGCCGGATTTTGTCCTGAACGGATAATGTTCGTTCTCGGAACGGCTGGCTTTCCCCTACCCTGTCTTCCTTCTCTCTTCGATTTCGGGACGATAAGACCTTGCCAGTTACAGTTCCCTCTATCAAACCTCTTTTTTTTTAAAAAAAAAAAAGCTGGCTCCGAGTACGGCGTTGCCAAATCGGTCGTAAACTAGGTACCTACATCATATCTTTCTCAACAAATCTTCAGAAACATGGGTATCGAGATTTTACAAAACAGGATGCGAAGTCTCTCTACTGTCATAAACTAGGTACCTACATCATATCTTTCTCAACAAATCTTCAGAAACATGGGTATCGAGATTTTACAAAACAGGATGCGAAGACTCTCTAATACATAACTGGTTTTATTTGTACCACACTATACGAGTAAAGAAAGGTATCTTCTGTCCCGGGGTTGGATGCGTTCTTACCTCGCTGTGTGAAGGACCGGAGAACAGCTATGACCGTCCCTGCACTGAAACTGTCCAGCCCTGTTGTGGGCTCATCACAGAACAGAAACGGGGGGTCTGTCAGCATCTGTGAAATTAATTTCAATTTATTTATTTATTATGCTCATTTTTACAAAAAATATTATGCACAATTTACAGTATAATCTTACATACTAATGATCTATCTAATCTAATCCACGAATAATCATAAATATAATATAATGCGTCTGTAGCCTCGTTTGAGCAGGATAAACAAGGTATATTTCATTCTACTTTTCGTAGATTTATTTTAACTTACCAGGACTAGAACCTTGGACAAATAGTACGCCTTGGGTTTGTACACATTGTGATTGACTTCTCGCAGTAGAATGGGTATCTCGGCTGGGAATGTGTACCGTCCCTGCACTGAAACTGTCCAGCCCTGTTGTGGGCTCATCACAGAACAGAAACGGGGGGTCTGTCAGCATCTGTGAAATTAATTTTAATTTCAATTTATTTATTTATTATGCTCATTTTTACAAAAATATTATGCACAATTTACAGTATAATCTTACATACTAATGATCTATCTAATCAAATCCACGAATAATCATAAATATAATATAATGGGTGCTGTAGATTCTGAATGCTGGTCTGATCCAGGTTGGGAGAGTTCATGTAGGGACTGGCAATCAGGACGCCTGTGAACTGAGGAACACAACGAGCCGCATTTTATTATCAACATTTGTGGTGGAGATCAGCGCTCGGAAAAATCAATTAATCAAAAAGCCACCAATTAATTGACTGAAAATCGATTAATTGAAAACTCACTTTGCTCGAGCACAGTTCATAATTAGGCCATAATTATTCTATTATTGAAGAATGGAGGAGTTGCAAATGGGTAAAAATTATTAATAAATGGTCAATTCCTACGTAAAAAGTAGTGAAAAATCCAAATCTGAGGTTGAAACTCCGAAAAAGTAACTTTAAAAGGTCGAAAATTCAAATAAAAGGTTAAAAATTCAATTTTTAATTGCCGTTCTAATGAAAAAGTTCAAAGAGTTGTGAAGTCAGATTTTACGTCAAAATGCGCAGAAACGCTTGCGCACAAACAAACATTTTTTCTTCATTTTCATTGTTATAATATACTCTTAAAACACACTTATTAGAGAGAGGGAAACAAGAAGTGGAAGTAAAGAAAGGAATGGGAAGAAAACTTGAAAATAATGAACTAAATATAAGGATTTCAAGAGTTAGGTTACACGAAGAAATTGCACAAAACACTCGGTAGTATAAGTATTTATTATCCAATACTATGGTATTAGATCACTTAATGCAGTCTAAGTTACAATAGATGTAGAATTGATGGTGCTCTAGGATTTCCAAGTTCCTACCTTTCATATGTATCTTTAAATCTTTTGATAGGGCATACAATACTGTGGTATTAGATCACTTAATGCAGTCTAAGTTACAATAGATGTAGAATTGATGGTGCTCTAGGATTTCCAAGTTCCTACCTTCCATATGTATCTTTAAATCTTTTGATAGGGCATAAATTAATTATTATTACAGATCTTCATACTTAGCAGAAGCATTGTTCAAAACTGACAAAATATAGGTATCTCAATGTTTGACATATTGAGGTTTTTCGAACCAACTTGTGGACCTCTATCTATCTATCTTTTGAGTATCAAACATGTTATAATTGCCTTGGGCCTTGCGTCGTCAAAAGAAGAAAATTTACCCAGAGATGCTTTTTCTCGGACGTCTACCATCAGCCCAAATGAAAAGTGAGGAAGTAAGAAAATGAGTGAAAATATAAAAAAAAGGAGAAGAAAGTTACGAAAGAGTCCTTGAATCCTTCAGGCAAATTTTTTTCTTGTTTATTTTTTTCCTTTCTCTCGCTCATATTTTGGACAAACAATGTTTGCTTCTCATCATCTTTTTTAAATGTTTATTTTTGTTCTCCTATGGAAAATAACTTTGATACATATTTCATGTCGGAAATTTTTGCTAGGAGTTGCTTTGATGTAAGAAGACACAACACAAGACTCTTGCAAATAATGTGTTAGGACTGTTAAGGTATTCCTACCTACCTCATTACCTTTAGAGTAAATGTAGGTCACGAATAACACGAGTTATTGCTTGGAAATGCAAAGGAATACGAGTATCTTGTGCCAAAATACTTAAGCTACTTATAAGTTAGTCTTGTATGTAATCCATCTAACTCTTGTACATGTAACTATGTAGTTACTCTTCTCTTTTCTCTTGTCTTTTGCTACTTGGTAAATCTTCAGATGAACTAATGTTTTCTTGCTTTCCTTGTTTGTTTCAGGTAAAATGCAAAGATAATCTGACATTGATACAATTGATACCTACATGATCAAAGGAGAAAAAGACAAACCATTCAGAATTATGCACTAACGTAACTGAATACAAGTCCAATCAGTAAGTAGATATTAGATCAAAAAGTAAAAATAAACAATTAGACCATTCCTCCTACCGTAGAAAGTCAAAGCGCGATTAAAAACCGCTTTCAGAGAGCGAGAAAAATCCATCACATCACATTAGTGGTTTTTCGCATTACCAGCATGGTTGAAAATGTTGAAATGTCTGAAACCACACCAGCTTCATTGAATATTAGAAGTGTGTGGATATATCAGCAACCACATGTCATTCACCATCATGATTAGCATCCTTATTAATATCCTTCAACTCTGCATTGAGATGATTAACGCATATGAGGGTCGATTGAAAAGCACAAAGGGGTCAGAAGCTTCACCCAGTCCCTTCCAGTCATCATAATTCAATTTGTTCTCTGTGTAATTCATTCTTCCCGCCTGTCAGAACTCATCAAAGTCTTCTGTGAACTCTTCATCAGCCTCATCCCTCGTTTTGTGGAAAGAATTAATTCTGTTAACTATCCCCTGAAAACGTCACTTGTTTTCAATGGTGAGATGAGGATATAGTGATGACAACTGTGACTGTGGTGCTGTCCAAGATGAAGCAGTTGAAGCACATCTTTTTGCCTACCTTAACGTATACAGTTTACATTGACGAACTCGTGAAGTAAAATAACTGAGATTCCTTCTGACTGAGAAATGAATATACCTATTCATGCCTTCTAGACACTCCTGAAGAAGTAGCTAAGTTTGAATAAAGAATTAGTGAAGAACAAAATTCTAATTAACAACTTGGTCTTCCAAACCCAGTCATCGCGCGTCGTTGAATCGATGAATGGAAAAATCCTGTGATGTTGGGTTGAATTTGAATGTTGAATGAGCAACGAGTTTCTTGTACATAGTAGTCAAAAGACGGAAAATAGCTCTTCGTTTGCTCAAGCTTAATTCGCATTCTTGGGTTTTCACAAAACCGGAGGAGGAAAAAACTCATAGTTTTATAAAACATGCTGTAATACATGGAAGAAAAAAAGGAACAAAATTCTAATTAACAACTTGGTCTTCCAAACCCAGTCATCGCGCGTCGTTGAATCGATGAATGGAAAAATCCTGTGATGTTGGATTGAATTTGAATGTTGAATGAGCAACGAGTTTCTTTTAGTAGTCAAAAGACGGAAAATAGCTCTTCGTTTGCTCAAGCTTAATTTGCATCCTTGGGTTTTCACAAAACCGGAGGAGGAAAAAACTCATAGTTTTATAAAACATGCTGTAATACATGGAAGAAAAAAACAGGATCCCCTGTGTACAGTCTAAAAACAACAGCGGTAAAAAATGACATCTTTTGAATGGCAAAAAAGAATAATTAATTACCATGTCACGAGATAACAGCATTTTTTCACAACATGAACAAATATGTAGAGGGAAAAAAAGAGGATTCATTATCATTAGTGATGAAACTTTTTTTGTCTCTACGTGTTCTGCTCCTAATCCTAATTGAAGCTTTTCGAAGACATCAAATTCAGCATTAGCACCGCATATTTTTATCCAGGAATAATGTGTTCTTTTGGATGATCTCTTTTCAACCAATTTCAAGAAAGCACCTTATCTGTGATGCCAAATTAAAATGGTACTAAAGTTTCTCGGCTTTTATTAGGATGCCAAGGTAGGATTCCGAAAATGGTACTAAAGTTTCTCGGCTTTTATTAGGATGCCAAGGTAGGATTCCACAAAACACACAGTGGACATTATGATGGTCATTACACTTTATTTCACCAAGTCATGCGCTTTTGAACGTTCTCCAACTAAATTTATAGAAATAAATAACTTGAATATTTGATGTATACAGATTCTTTTATATTATTCCAAAGAATTGATTACTCATCTATTCTATATTTTGCTGAATAGACCTCGAAGCTTACAAAAGGACAAAGAACAGGGGAACAGACAAAAGCAATATTTATTCATCCTCTGAACAAACAAATGAAGACATTTTTCCCTTGCTCTCATTCTTCCTTTTTTTCCCAATAAAAATAATATCATGTTCCCAAATCAAACATATTATGGTGATATTAAAACAGGGGAACAGACAAAAGCAATATTTATTCATCCTCTGAACAAACAAATGAAGACATTTTTCCCTTGCTCTCATTCTTCCTTTTTTCCCAATAAAAATAATATCATGTTCCCAAATCAAACATATTATGGTGATATTATGTATATCCAACTTTACAGGGCTGAATCGCAAGATAAGTACAAAAGTAAAACGATGTATTCCTGTCATAGATTCAACGGATTTCCATTAACATCCTCTTAGAACTTACCTTTTGTTTTGAATTTGAACTTTGGTGCTATCTCTAGTCTAGATATTTGAATTTAGCGATGGAAGACTACTCTCTTCAGGCTAAACTTCAGAGATTGGCTAAGTATTCCTACTGGGTTAAATTCAATCAAGAGCACTTCCTAAGTATTTATTAAACAATGATTGTCAATTTGAGTTTTGATTCTTGACCTCTATTCCACATTACAATAACCTAACCTAGGAAATCCGATCGCATGAATAAAATGATGGCAAGATGAGCCCTACATACAGGTTACAGGAATATCTCCTGTTGGTAATATTTCAATATTGACTTACACGAGATGAAAGAAAACATTACGATGTTGACATTTTGTTTTTCTACCACAAGTGTATGCAAAAAATAGTAGAAAAATAATTAGAAAGCCCTAAGCCTTAAATGTCCAACGTGCTGATTGGTGTCCGTCATATTCCTTCTGTCTATACCTAACCACCTGGACCACCTCTAAATCTCTTTTTATTAAGTTTAAATTAGGTAGGTATATTATGTAAACCTAGTTATCCATGTTACAGCAAAAAGTGGTCCCACAATATTTCCCTTGTTTACAGGAGCGTGAATATTATTTCGTCTTTTTTTTACCGTAACATGAGATCACCTTAGTGGAACAAGATCGTTATAGCATGCACAAATAAAAGTAATCGACATAAGTTGCAACAAGGGAAACACACAAGCATGATGGAAAACACGTCCCATAGGAATTTCTTCCTGAAAAAAGAATTTAGTTTCCTTCCATGTGTACATTTATATTTACATGTATATTGGTTTCTTTTATATTAGGAACAAACGTTCAAAGAACGCCCCACACATCTAGAAGGGCGAAGGGGAAAAACTACCAAAGAAAAATGTAATGTCCCAGAAAATTAGAAGACGACTTTCTCAGAAGAAAGAAAATGCTGAAACTACAGTCATAATAACGCTCGTGTATTAGACACTGTCTTCTGAGAATATACATACCTAGGTAGTACCTAGGTAGCATATATTTTGCAAAGAAAAATTTATGTAAACTTCACACACAATGCACAAATTTATAAAAGGAACACGTGACACGTGAAATTCGAGTCAACTTCCAAGAGAAACAACATGTTATATGAGAAAAAATAAGTGAAGACAATATTTTAGATAGATCGCTAGATTCCCTAGTACCTATTACCTAATAGGTATTGTAAAAATACCTATACATATAGGTAGAATAGGTATAAAGAAATACATCCAGACTAAAGTTCTAGATTTCAGTAATCATAACGATTAGAACACCTATTGCAGGTAGTAATCTCGAGTCAACTTCCAAGAGAAACAACATGTTATATGAGAAAAAATAAGTGAAGACAATATTTTAGATAGATCGCTAGATTCCCTAGTATACCTATTACCTAATAGGTATTGTAAAAATACCTATACATATAGGTAGAATAGGTATAAAGAAATACATTCAGACTAAAGTTCTAGATTTCAGTAATCATAACGATTAGAACACCTATTACAGGTAGTAATCAGCTATTACAGGTATGTTTTCTATTTTAAAAGACCTAGTTACGAGGTTGTCTGTTCGACCCCCACAGTTATAAGTTTCAGAACCACCAACATTCCAGACTCACCCATCATTTCGAAAACTCAATGGGGAAATGTTTCCAGCATTTCTCTTGAATTTATGTGTGCGGATTTCGCGATTATGTTCGCGGGTTTCGCGATTATGTTCGCGGATTTCGCGATTATGTTCGCGGATTTCGCGATTTTGTTCGCGGTTTTGGCGATTATGGTCGCGGATTTGGCGATTTTGTTCGCGGATTTGGCAATTATGTTCGCGGATTCGCGTCCCGAATCGACATTTTGGATATTTGGCAAGCCTTATTAAAAGTAACATGGGCATCAATAAAATGATCCTTTTCTCTCAACCACCCCTCGTACACCGAACGTCTGTCCAGAGAAAAAAATGACAAATGAAATAAAAATGGTCGAGTCAGCTCGATGCTATGGTCTGATACAATTATATAAATGTTAAAATAA
>NW_007378244.1:141534-143095 GCF_000475195.1 Diaphorina citri | reverse complement strand
CTTTATCGAGTTAAAACTGCCCAAGCACAGATTCTTACTGACATTATCTACAAATCTAGCTCTTATCTGAGAGGTTTTCCAGCAATCGAGGAATTTAATACCTAAATGAAAAATCTAAACTCACTCTTAGTGGGACTCAAGAAGTATCTTTAATATCGTTATCGTTAATTTCTAGAAGTATCGTTCATTCAGAGGGGATTTTTGGTCAGTTTAGATGTACCTCGTTCCACGAACGAACATCATCTGTTCAGGATAAAATCCGTCCCGGGCGGGAATCGAACCAGCGGTCTAGTGCTTACGAGGCAGACGCGCTACCAACTAAGCTAACTAGGTTGGCTCAGGAGGTTCAAATTATAATTTTAAGGTATTACCAAGGCCAGCCTAGTTAGCTTAGACATTGAGGCTAGCACGTATGACTTCTAAAGGCTACGCTGCATGGTTAGGGTTAGCTGTTCTTCTCAATCTTCTCCCTGTTTATAGTCCCACAGCTAGTCTGGAGTCTGGACCAAATCGGTCCTTCTGGTGACCCCTAACGACCCTTCTTCTGATCTGAGTTCTACACCTCACCCAATGGAGGAGTTGCAATTGGGAAAATATTATTAATAAAAGGTCGATTCCTACGTAAAAAATCTGGTGTGAACATCACACGACTTTCCTTATCCTATTGAATGATGCTTATTTGAGTGTTCTTTTACCCTAACTTTTACAATATCTCTAACCGTTTTGTCGCTATAGCTGAAAACCGCCAAAAAACGGTCGAAATCTGTCCAAAAGCGGTAAAAATACCGCCAAGCGCAGCAACCATCTCAAACAAACGTTTTGTGTTGCATCCTTGTCACATTAGTGAACCACATACCAAATTTCAAGTTTCTAGCTTATACCGTTCCCGAGATATTGTTAAATTACACCAAAAACCGCCAAAAAGCGGTAAAATGCCGCCAACCGTTGCACCGATCCTAACCAAAAGTTTCGTGTCGCATCCTTGTCACATTTGACAGCTACATACCAAATTTCAAGTCTCTACCTCTTACCGTTCTCGAGATATTTTGTTTACAGACACACGGACACACAGACACAGACACGGACCAATGGCTGAAACTTTGGATTTAAGCTCTAGGGACCTCAAAACGTGTTTTGGCACTAAAAACTGACCATCGAAAATTTGACCCGATTACATTACTTTCCTTCCTATAGGATAAAAGTAAAAAATGGTGTTTTGGATTATTATTCTGAAATCCAATTTTATCTAGTGTAAGAGGCCCTGATAACTTTGGGGGGGCTTAAGCCCCCCAAGCCCCCCCCGTCCGGACTAGAGTTCCCCGAGTGAGTCCGACGGTAGAAAGCGGTCCCGGCCCGAGCTCCCTAGACTTTGGTCTTCAAAGTATTTTTTTTATAATGACTCCTCCCCGGGTAACATCTCAATACGAGCACCCCGGGCCCGATGCCGGATACCCTTACTAGGTAACAGTCTCAACCCGGGCCGATCCGATACCTTCTGGGAACTGTTATCTTTATAGATGATCAACTAATTATCTTCCACCAAAGTCGTATGCCGCCGCTA
>NW_007378244.1:86736-135644 GCF_000475195.1 Diaphorina citri | reverse complement strand
CATCTAAGCGCATCCCTGTTGTGCTAATTCTGTCAATAGAGACTCCTACTTAAAGTACACCTTTTGTTTTTGTCCTGCAAGTCTCCAAACGTGGCTTCGACAAGCATGTCAGATTTCACGCTCTGATCCACGTCTCCGCTTTTTGCTACGTGGTTACCCTGTATAAGACAACAAGTATTGAAAACACATCCATCCATATATAATTCTTCTCAACTCCATTGAAAATTCTTATATCATCAATGGAATGGATGTATTGTAAACCATTTTTGTTGAACCTTTAGTTAGCCACCCTTGTTGACATTTAACTAAACGAAGAAAATTCTTATTCAAAAAAAAAGTTGCCAACCATGGTCAGTTTGGTTGAACCAACTCCTAAATTCATCCCTTTACGCTTTATTTCGAATAACAACCTGTCTTCGTCTCCGAATTATGCGATAAGTGCAGAGACAACAGATACTTCTACTTCTTTCGTGCTATGCAATGTGAATGTATGTATGTTTTCTCTCTGTGTTATACTTTTGTACTCCATTTGCTACCGTATGGTGGGTGGGTTCATGGGTGGATAAGGGTTCTCCTCTTCTTTACCCCCCCCTCTCCCTCTCCCTCTCCGCTCTACCCTCTATCTCTCTCTCTCTCTTCCTCATTTCTCCTTCTCTTCGCTCCTCTGTCTTTCTATTATATTTTTTTCAAGTTTGAACTCGATCGATTGAAGTAACGTGTTTTTTAACACGACATTGTTAAACTGTTCATTTTTTTTTTTTTTTTTTTTTTGGAGATTTTGTATCCAAGGGTTACCACCAGGCGCCTGGGATGATAAAAGAGCAAAAGAAGAGAAGAGAGAACCTTGTTAAGCCAAGTGCATCCCAAAAAATTCTACCAAACTGTTTCCCTTGACATTGACGATACTAAGAATAGCAGTGGCTTGTAGCTCTCTCTTCCTTCTGCCTCTCCTCTTTCGGTCGGCGAAGGCCTCTTGCTCTGCGTAATAGGGTAGTCCTATTTTAGGCGGGGCCCCGCCTTAGCTTGGCGCCCTGGTCGCGAATGTTCCGTTTGCGCTGATGGTTGATTCGGATTGATCCGACCGCCAGTGCATCAGCGACACGGCGCGCGCGCCTATGTACATGCTACTCGTACTAAACCTAAAAGAGGTTTCATGAACTTTACCCACTGAGAAAATGTTCGTTTCCTGTGAATTCACTTGCAGAGATAAATTTGCTCAAGTTCACTGGAGGTAAAATTTGTTTTGGGAAATTGAAAATATGAAAACTGCGCGTGTGGATCGGATTCTGAGAATTTTCTTGTGCAATGAAAAGCTCTTCTTGATAATTGGATTCCTCGATGAATAAAATGAAGCCCTAGATTGGTTATAATATCTAGTGAAGGTTATTTATTTCCTTGTAAAAAGCTGCAGAAGCTTTTTTAAAAGAGGTGTGATAGAGGGAACTGCGAAGTTTTATCGTCCCGAAAGCGAAGAGAAAAGGAAGACAGGATAGGAAAAAGCCAGCCGTTCCGAGAGCGGACCTTACCTGTTTAGGATAAAGTTCACCCCGAGCGGGAATCGAATACGCGACCTAGCGCTTACAAGGCAGGAGCGCTACCTTCCAAGCTATTAGAAAGCCAGCCGCTCCGAGAACGAACCTCATCTGTTTAAGAGAAAGTTCGCCTGAAGGAGAGATCGAATCCGTGACTACTTCTAATATTACATATAATGCCGACCCTCTAGGAAAAGCTAGGAAGAAAATGATAAGATGGCATATTTTATCATACACTAGGTATCTACTAGGTAGGTAAATGTGAAAATCTTCATCTTAATTTTCATGGTAAGTTGCTCTCAGTAGTATTCCGGATTTACCTCGTATTTTATTTTTATTTTGTTTTCTTGCAGAAATTCTGTGAGGTTAGCCATAAGATATCACTTGTCTCTTGGAAATTCTGTAAAGTTAGCCATATTGTCATCATTTTGTTTTCTTGCAGAAATTCTGTGAGGTTAGCCATAAGATATCACTTGTCTCTTGGAAATTCTGTAAAGTTAGCCTTTATTGTCATCATTTTGTTTTCTTCATTTCAGAAATTCTGTGAGGTTAGCCATGAGATATCACTTGTCTTTTGGAAATTCTGTAAAGTTAGCCTTTATTGTCATCATTTTGTTTTCTTCATTTCAGAAATTCTGTGAGGTTAGCCATAAGATATCACTTGTCTCTTGGAAATTCTGTAAAGTTAGCCATATTGTCATCATTTTGGTTTCTTCATTTCAGAAATTCTGTGAGGTTAGCCATAAGGAAAATCATGTACGCTCCGTGTAGACATGCTCCACACAGCACTGTTTATGTTACAGGGTGCGCCAGAAAAACACTGACAAAGGCTCATCTGACAGCGGTATGAGTACAAGCGTCAGGTAGATTTCCCACACATATAGGACCTCGTAGTTCCATGATTCCGTTTCGTCCAAGCCAGGCACTCTCAGATGAGTGATAAGCTTTCTCGACGGGTACTTCGTCTTGATCGTTAATTTCTAGAAGTATCGTTCATTCAGAGGGGATTTTTGGTCAGTTTAGATGTACCTATTAACCTTTCGGAAAATGAAATGATTTCCCCTCTTCAAGATAGCGCATTTAAATTTAAATCTTACATATAAATTAATTCCTACAAATGGTTTAGTACAGGCGCTACCACGCCAAAAGAGGTGCAATGAGTTTCAGAAGTGGGGGAAAATCGTTCGCGTTTCCGAAAGGAAAATACGCGTTTGATAAACACACACTTGGAGGTGAAATTATGCTTTCAAATGGGAATCAAATGAAAATTCACGTCAGTTTTTCAATTTGTCCTCACGAGGCTGAGTGCACCCCTACACAGGACGATGGTCACCTGTCCGCAAAGCTCCGCGTTGCTTAACTTCAGTGATCAATTAGATCAATACAAAATGTGTAGGTACAAGTAATAGTTCTCTTCAATACTTAAGTAACGTGCCTTAGGTATAATGTCTGAAAATAATAATAGATGTGTACTTATCTAAGAGGATTGCACAAACCCTAAAAAATACCACCAAACTACAGCTCTGAAGTGCATTGTGCCAACCACTATCGAGGTTGGTTTAGTTGAAGCGTCTGAAAAACCAACCTTGGTGGTGTAGTGGTTACCACATTGGATTTTGGATCTGGAAGTTGGTGGTTCGAGTCCAAGTCGTAAAATTTATCTAGGTGTACAAAACCTACTAACTGGGGAACGATATTTGTCACATGCTTTTAAATATGCTCAACACAATTAAAATTTCTTTCAGTTGAAGCAACTGGTTCGGTTAAGACCCATTCCCGCTTGTCGAAAAAAATCGTGTGAAAGGAAACTGAAAACGGGCCTTTATGAGCATATGCTTAACTAGCTGAATTCCGTCGCATCACTCCGGAATCCCGCTAGTTCAGTGAATGGATCTTGATTTTATAATATAAGATTTTTAAGCACACCAGCCATTGTCACGTTAAAAGAATATGTATGCCATTGTCACGTTAAAAGAATAGGTATATATATCATTTTCTTTCTTCCTTATAATATTGGAATGGGAGAGATGGGGGAGTGAGTAAATTGTACAAAGACATAGGTATCGAGACATGAAAGAGGTAAAAAGTCAAGTAGAGAAGTAAAAACAGTATAAAACGGTACAAAATAGGAGTTTGTCGCTCTCAATTCAATTGAACATCCCTCGTTAAGTAAATGTTGTTTACTAATGCAAAGGAATTGATTATTTTGTCATTTTCCTACGCGCGTCCCAATATTTTCCTACAATATCATTGCTGGCTTCCACGGCAGGGCAAGTAATTAAGTGTGCTGCATTCATGGGTGATTGATGTGAGCATAATGGGCATATTGGGGAGTCAGCACAGCCAATTCGTTAAGTAAATAAAACTAGATTAAAAAAAAATCCGTCCCATTTGGAATCGAACCGAAAACTCCCTTGTAAATCTTGTAATGGCTCAGTGTGATGGCCATTTGGCTACGGGGTAAAGTAAAGAGTGAGTGAGTCATGAAAAAGAACGACTCTTTTCAGTGGACAACCAGTCAATGAGTCACATCTTAAACCATGTAACTCAATATTTAACTCCCTATAGGTACCTACAGGGAGTTAGGATCTGACTCATTACAGGGAACTGAGTAGCCCACTGAAAAGAGAAGCTCTTTAACTCACTCACTCACTTACCTACCTACTCTTTAGACATCTCTACCATGGGGTGGTATGATAACTGATAACATAGGAAGTTGTTGTTTACAAATGTCTGGAATATTGACCATTACTTAGGCCATTTTTCCACAACATGGGAAGTTAACATTATGGATAACGAGAGAATCTAGTTGAATACGAGCAAGACAATCATATTGGAGGGATAGGGGATTGTGTCTGAACAACAAGGATAAAACGCACATCGTTAGGTAATTAATGTATAACCACATTGTCATACCGGAGAGAAAAGCGAAATAGCCACTTTGGCTGAAAATTGAAAATTCAGGCTGCAGGTGAAAATTTTAGATTGCTGCTTATAAATAATCCAGGCTGCAGCTGAAAATCCAGACTGTATCTAAATATTCAGACTACAGCTTGTAATCTAGGCTTTGGCTAAATATTCAGAATTCATAAAAGCTGCAGCTAAATATCCAAACTGTAGCTACAAATTCAGAATACAGCTGAAATTTCAGACTGCAGCAAAAGATCCAGGCGGCACCTAAAATACCATACTGCAGCTGAAAATTTGGGCTACAGATAACAACTCAGACTGCAGCTGGAAAGATAGGTTGTAGCTAAAAATTCCATCTGCAGCTGAAAATCCAGGCTGCAGCTGAATATCCAAATTACAAGTGATAATCCAGTTTGCAGCTCAAAATCCAGGCTGCGGATAAAAAAATGCAGGCTGCAGCTGAATATCCAAACTGATGAGAATATCCAGGCTGTAGCTAAATATCCAAACTGATGAGAATATCCTGCAGCTGAAAATTTGGGCTACAGATAACAACTCAGACTGCAGCTGGAAAGATAGGTTGTAGCTAAAAATTCCATCTGCAGCTGAAATTCCAGGCTGTAGCTGAAAATCCAGGCTGCAGCTGAATATCCAAATTACAAGTGATCCAGTTTGCAGCTCAAAATCCAGGCTGCGGATAAAAAAATGCAGGCTGCAGCTGAATATCCAGGCTGTAGCTAAATATCCCAGGTGTCGAGAATGTATAGCGAGGAGGAGGAGGTTGAGGAGGATATCTAGGCATCTGTTTCTCCCCCAGCTTTCAGTCTAAACCGGGCGAAATCTTCAAATATAATGTCATCCTCATTGTTAAGTTCAGGGGGACAAGTGTCACTGAAAGCATAAGGAAATTAGGAGGTTCAAATTATTATTTTTCAAAAAGAGGTTTGATAGAGGGAACTGTAACTGCTAAGGTCTTATCGTCCCGAAATCGAAAAGAGAAGGAAGATAAAAAAGGAGAAAGCCTGCCGCCGTTCCACGAACGATCATCATCTGTTCAGGATAAAATCCTTCCCGGGCGGGAATCGAACCAGCGGTCTAGTGCTTACAAGGCAGACGCACTACCAACCGAGCTAACTAGGTTGGCTCAGGAGGTTCAAATTATAAATTTAAGGTATTACCAAGGCAAGCCTACTTAGCTTAGACATAGAGGCTAGCACGTATGACTTCTAAAGGCTACGCTGCATGGTTAGGGTTAGCTGTTCTTCTCCCAGTTTATAGTCCCACAGCTAGTCTGGAGTCTGGACCAAATCGGTCCTTCTGGTGACGACCGGGGTGTGGGGTCGGGTGTAGGTGGGGGAGAAGTGAACAGGGGGGTGACGTACACCTTTTTGTTCTCCTTGGTGAAGTAGTCGAAACAGGAGGGTAATGCTTGTACAGATGCCATTGAGATGCGTTTTCTTAGGGGTTTCTAAAGTTGAGTTTTGGAGTTTCGTAAAAGAACCTGAAGTTGTATGTACCTATGTTGTGAATAAAAGAGCTGTATCTTTTGGAATTTTTAGAGCAGGTGCTTCTTTTGTTCTTCTAATTCTGGAGCAGGTCTGAATGTGGTGTTTCCGTTGATTCTTGAATGTGAGCTTTAGACTTTTTCAGACAAATTTAAAATACATCCCCCGCGATTCTTGGTACTATTTTCGCGTACGCAAAATTTAGTACAACAATAACCAAGTTGGAAATTTGAAACTGGGTAAAAAATGACATATTTAATGTATGGCTGTTTTTTTTTTTTATTACAAATTTATATATATTATTTATGTTCTATTTCACAGCCAAGGTTTATAACAATATGCTCAGTTTTTGCAGTTGCACCATCTACCTAGAATGTCACAAAAGATCTAACCAGGTCG
This sequence comes from Diaphorina citri, assembly GCF_000475195.1. Taxonomy (NCBI): domain Eukaryota; kingdom Metazoa; phylum Arthropoda; class Insecta; order Hemiptera; family Psyllidae; genus Diaphorina; species Diaphorina citri. The sequence continues at coordinate 129,298 of NW_007378244.1, read as the reverse complement.
CGGTGACATAGGTTGTTTATGAAAGCCGATGGCCCTACTTATACCAATTTACCTAGAATTTCCCCCTTAATTATTAATTGATTAAAAAACATCAAATAAATTCTATTGGCTGTACACAGTGCTTCCCTTGCAAAGCCAGAACATGTTATAAATGCCATTATGCCACAACACATTGAGAAAACAACAAAAAGTTAAAGCGTATACGGGGTGAACACTTGATTATTTGAACACCTCTATTGGCTGTACACAGTGCTTCCCTTGCAAAGCCAGAACATGTTATAAATGCCATTATGCCACAACACATTGAGAAAACAACAAAAAAGTTAAAGCGTATACAGGGTGAACACTTGATTATTTGAACACCCGTAAATCCTTCATTTCCTCAAAAAAGCCCTAAAGGACATTGAGGAAATTTCAAGTTTTTGACTCCATAATCTTCATATTTTTTGAGGCTCTATGATTTTTCATAGAACCACAGAGGTTCTCCCGAGGCATCAGGTGTTAAAATAAAAAGTGTTCACCCTGTATAGAAAAACATCAAAACATAGTAGAGATATGTAGAGCTGAAGCGTGAGTTAGTGCTTTGAAACGGAATAGTTTTCATAAATATCGCGCCACAGGTGAAATTTTTCCAATGTTTCAAAGCATAAAAAGTGTTCACCCTGTATAGAAAAACATCAAAACATAGTAGAGATATGTAGAGCTGAAGCGTGAGTTAGTGCTTTGAAACGGAACAGTTTTCATAAATGTCGCGCCACAGGTGAAATTTTACCAATGTTTCAAAGTACTAGACATCACTATGTACACAAATCGGCGAGAGAGTAGTGGCTGGTGTGTGACAGAGATGGTGCATGCTCAGATACTGTGCACAGAATAGAGAACTCGCCCCTCCCTCCTCTAAGTCCCCCCTAGGGCTATACCCTAAGTGTTCCCCCGTTAACCTATGTACTTTCTAGGGCCGGTTGTCCTCTGGGGCCCTTTAACATAGATTTTAGACTTTCTAGAGTTTCTGACTCGCCCCTCCCTCCTCTAAGTCCCCCCTAGGGCTATACCCTAAGTGTTCCCCCGTTAACCTATGTACTTTCTAGGGCCGGTTGTCCTCTGGGGCCCTTTAACATAGATTTTAGACTTTCTAGAGTTTCTGACTCGCCCCTCCCTCCTCTAAGTCCCCCCTAGGGCTATACCCTAAGTGTTCCCCCGTTAACCTATGTACTTTCTAGGGCCGGTTGTCCTATGGGGCCCTTTAACATAGATTTTAGACTTTTTAGAGTTTCTGACTCGCCCCTCCCTCCTCCAAGTCCCCCCTAGGGCTATACCCTGAGTGTTCCCCCGTTAACCTATGTACTTTCTAGGGCCGGTTGTCCTGTGGGCCCCTTTAACATAGATTTTAGACTTTTTAGAGTTTCTGACTCGCCCCTCCCTCCTCCAAGTCCCCCCTAGGGCTATACCCTGAGTGTTCCCCCGTTAACCTATGTACTTTCTAGGGCCGGTTGTCCTGTGGGCCCCTTTAACATAGATTTTAGACTTTTTAGAGTTTCTGACTCGCCCCTCCCTCCTCCAAGTCCCCCCTAGGGCTATACCCTGAGTGTTCCCCCGTTAACCTATGTACTTTCTAGGGCCGGTTGTCCTGTGGGGCCGGGGTTCACGCTAAGCAAAGTGTTCACACTCAAGCCCACGCTGACCTGTAACAAGTTGAAACGCGGCCTGGCCCTGGACGGGCAACTTAAGGACGAAGATACGAACCTGGCCTCGTCGACCATGTGAGTGCGCCTTGCGCCGGCCCTGAGACCCCCGAGGCCTGTATTGACCAAAGTGACCGGGCCACACCAACACTACTCACGTCATGTGATCTCACGGGGAGTCAGAAAGATGGAGCTCAAAGTTTTCCCATAATATTGCAAAGATGAACATCAGTAACTTGTTCACAGTTGGACTATAAAGATTACAAGTTACTGGTGTTCTTCTTCACAAAGTCACGTCAGAATCTATGACATAATATTGTATGTAATTTCGTTCAAGAGAGCTACACTACTTCACGTGAGGGCAGTGTCCTGAACGAGATTACCTACAATATTATGGGAAAACTTTGAACTCCATCTTTCTGACCGCCCATGAACTCACGTGACGTGATAGTAAGTGTGTTTCTACCTTACCTCTCAGATTCGTTTCTCATTGAGTCAATACAGGCCGAGGGTTCCCTCAGTGGTCCTCTAAGTCCCCCCTAGGGCTATACCCTAAGTGTTCCCCCGTTAACCTATGTACTTTCTAGGGCCGGTTGTCCTGTGGGGCCGGGGTTCACGCTAAGCAAAGTGTTCACACTCAAGCCCACGCTGACCTGTAACAAGTTGAAACGCGGCCTGGCCCTGGACGGGCAACTTAAGGACGAAGATACGAACCTGGCCTCGTCGACCATGTGAGTGCGCCTTGCGCCGGCCCTGAGACCCCCGAGGCCTGTATTGACCAAAGTGACCGGGCCACACCAACACTACTCACGTCATGTGATCTCACGGGGAGTCAGAAAGATGGAGCTCAAAGTTTTCCCATAATATTGCAAAGATGAACATCAGTAACTTGTTCACAGTTGAACTGTAAAGAGTATAAGTTACTGGTGTTCTTCTTTTCAAGATAAATCGTCACAAAATCACGTCAGAAACTATGACATAATATTGTATGTAATTTCGTTCAAGAGAGCTACACTACTTCACGTGAGGGCAGTGTCATGAACGAAATTACCTACAATATTATGGGAAAACTTTGAACTCCATCTTTCTGACCACCCATGAGCTCACGTGACGTGATAGTAACATCAGTAACTTGTTCACAGTTGGACTATAAAGATTACAAGTTACTGGTGTTCTTCTTCACAAAGTCACGTCAGAATCTATGACATGATATTGTATGTAATTTCGTTCAAGAGAGCTACACTACTTCACGTGAAGGCAGTGTCATGAACGAAATTACCTACAATAATATTATGCGAAAACTTTGAACTCCATCTTTCTGACCGCCCATGAGCTCACGTGACGTGATAGGAAGTGTGTTTCTACCTTACCTCTCAGATTCGTTTCTCATTGAGTCAATACAGGCCGAGGGTTCCCTCAGTGGTCCTGCCCCCATTACTAACTAACCCTCTTCCTCTGTTTCTAACACTGGTTGTTTGTTCTCTTCTCGAGGGTTCCCTCAGTGGTCCTGCCCCCATTACTAACTAACCCTCTTCCTCTGTTTCTAACACTGGTTGTTTGTTCTCTTCTCCCCCCCTCGCCTCTCGATTTTTTTGGCCCGCGCCTCTCGGACGTCGCTACAGGGAGGGTTGTCCAATCGGGCCCGGGTTCACTCTGTCCAAAGTGTGCTCGCTGACCCCCCTCCTGGCCAACAATAAGGATAAGTGGGGCCTCGCCCTGGATGGTCAACTGAAGGATGAGGACACGAATCTGGCGTCGAGCACGCTGTGAGTGCACCCTGTATTCCTCCCTACCTATATTTCTCTACACCACCCTGTTTATATTTTGGCCCTATCTTTTTTTTATTAATTGTAAACTTGTACCTCCACACAGCACTGTTTATGTTACAGGGTGCGCCAGAAAAACACTGACAAAGGCTCACAGCACGCTGTGAGTGCACCCTGTATTCCTCCCTACCTATATTTCTCTACACCACCCTGTTTATATTTTGGCCCTATCTTTTTTTTATTGTAAACTTGTACCTCCACACAGCACTGTTTATGTTACAGGGTGCGCCAGAAAAACACTGACAAAGGCTCATGTTATTAACCTTGGTCCTGAAGCCCTAAGGTTGTGAGGGAGAGGTTGGGTTTTTAGTGGGTATGGATCACTAATACCGAGACACAAATCCCACACTCCCCATATGAAAGGTTTTGGCTTCTGATTTGGAGGTCTTTCTAAGATTTTCCCACCTCTAAGGAAAGAAAAAAAAAGGCTCAGGGTGGGTAGATCATCATTTCCAACAAGGTTCTCCGAGTCATTTTCCTAACTTGGAAAATAAACAAATGTCTGCAAACTGCCTCACTGCAAAGTCCAAACAGAAGAGAGAAAATAATCGTTTCGAATACTACCATCGACAAAAGTTTGTACTCAATTTTCGATTGCAAATATTTCAACGTGTTACTTTCTGGTGTTCTCGTGTTGACCCAGTACCGAAATGGGATGTATTGTGTCTCTTCTCGCCCATCTGATGATCTGATGAGAGGCATACAACGGGATGGGCATGCTACGACACAGACCACATGCGTCTAATAAAGCAGTTGTTTCATTGGTACAAAACAAAAACGGCGGTGAAACACTCATCTTAAAAAAAAAAAAAAAAAAAAAAAAAAAAAATGTTTATTGACAAGTAAATCTCAGTACTGGTTTAACTCTTGGATTAAAGAATCTGATTGGCTAATGGCCGGATCCACAAAGCGAGTTTAAACTCTATTTAAATTAAACTCCTTTTAAATTGAATTCTTGGATGAAGCAATCTGATTGGTTGATTTCCACAATTTTTCTAGCAGAAACTAAGGAAGAATAGGTTTGATTGGAGTCACTTACCGGACACTTTGATTTTCTTGACTGTCCTATTTGAATTATTAGCTACATGTACATTCACAGCAATGCTTTCACCATGGTAATACAACTGAAATCAACACAACCAACATTTCATTGGTTTTACAAGATTGGACTGTCATGTCTGGACTTTCAGAGTTTTCAGACTTAGACGAAGAGTAATCTTTTTATTTCATTTCAATAAATTAATACTTACCACCAGCCTAGTTAACTTGCCTTGTAAGCGCTAGGCCGCGGGTTCTATTCCCACCCGGGGAAGATTTTATCCTGAACGGATGGGGTTCGTTCTCGGACTGGCTGGCTTTCTCCTATCTTATCTTCCTTCTCTCTTCGATTTCGGGACGGTAAGACCATAGCAGTTACAGTTCCCTCTATCTTCTTCTTCTTCCTAGCCTTTTCCAAATTAAATACGGTCGAGGTTTCTTGTCAGTCTCTTCCAGGTAGCCCTACAGTTCCCTCTATCAAACCTCTTAATAATAATAATAAATAAAAAAAAATCTCAGTACGACTTACTTCTTTGTCTAGTGAGGCTTCCAAATGTAGCTTGTTGGGACTCATCATGAATTCCTTGCTAACTTCTACTGATGGTTGTTCTCCCTGTTTACTTGGAGCGTACATGATTTTCCTAATGGCTAACCTCACAGAATTTCTGAAATGAAGAAAACAAAATGATGACAATAAAGGCTAACTTTACAGAATTTCCAAGAGACAAGTGATATCTTATGGCTAACCTCACAGAATTTCTGCAAGAAAACAAAATAAAAATAAAATACGAGGTAAATCCGGAATACTACTGAGAGCAACTTACCATGAAAATTAAGATGAAGATTTTCACATTTACCTACCTAGTAGATACCTAGTGTATGATAAAATATGCCATCTTATCATTTTCTTCCTAGCTTTTCCTAGAGGGTCGGCATTATATGTAATATTAGAAGTAGTCACGGATTCGATCTCTCCTTCAGGCGAACTTTCTCTTAAACAGATGAGGTTCGTTCTCGGAGCGGCTGGCTTTCTAATAGCTTGGAAGGTAGCGCTCCTGCCTTGTAAGCGCTAGGTCGCGTATTCGATTCCCGCTCGGGGTGAACTTTATCCTAAACAGGTAAGGTCCGCTCTCGGAACGGCTGGCTTTTTCCTATCCTGTCTTCCTTTTCTCTTCGCTTTCGGGACGATAAAACTTCGCAGTTCCCTCTATCACACCTCTTTTAAAAAAGCTTCTGCAGCTTTTTACAAGGAAATAAATAACCTTCACTAGATATTATAACCAATCTAGGGCTTCATTTTATTCATCGAGGAATCCAATTATCAAGAAGAGCTTTTCATTGCACAAGAAAATTCTCAGAATCCGATCCACACGCGCAGTTTTCATATTTTCAATTTCCCAAAACAAATTTTACCTCCAGTGAACTTGAGCAAATTTATCTCTGCAAGTGAATTCACAGGAAACGAACATTTTCTCAGTGGGTAAAGTTCATGAAACCTCTTTTAGGTTTAGTACGAGTAGCATGTACATAGGTAGATTTCCTAGGAAACACATTAATACATATCTCTGAGGATGAATTTCATTGGAAAACAAAAACAGACGTTCAGATTTTCACCGAAGCTGTGTACATCTAAAGTGCAGACTAGTGCAGAGGCGAAAAACGATTGCACCAATGGCATATTCTTGTTGTTCATAACTTTTTTTTATATATATATTAAAAAGTTGGGTAACTTTTAAGAATATAGTAGTACCTACCTACATAACATTTGGTAAAACAACTTGAAATCAATGTGGGAAAATGATAACAATTATTTGCTTCTTTTTAAATAAGTTTTTTTTTTCAATTGGTACCATCAAAACTTGTTGAGGATTTAAGTAGGAAATGGAAATAAAGCTTTTTTGGACAGAAGCAGAGGCTTTAATACGTATTCACGTCTCTTTGTCTATGAAGATGAAGAAACGATACGTACATTACATACATACAAAGAGAGACACAATATGAAACCAGCCGTTCCGAGAACGAACATTATCCCATCAGGATAAAATCCGCCCCGGGCGGGAATCGAACCCGCAACCTAGCGCTTACAAGGCAAACGCACTACCAACTAAGCTAACTAGGCTGGCGGTCACGTAGGGTTGGAATTAAAAAATTATTTCTCAAAGCAATCCGAGACTCATCATGAAATTCAAAAGTGGTCCGCGTGCTAGGTCGATGCGACGGTTTGATGGCCCCCCGGGGGCGGATTTTGTCCTAAACAGATAATGTTCGTTCTAGGAATGGCCGACTCTCTCTCTTGGTCTATTCTCCTTCTCTCTTCGATTTCGGGACGATAAGACCTTAGAAATTACAATTCCCTCTGTCAAACATCTTTTAAAAAAAGCAGTCCGTGGGCCAACGCTCAGTTGGGAATCCCTACAACCAAAACTCTGTTATAGGAATGCTCTGGGGAGTTGAGGGAAAAAAATAATAGAAAAGACAGACAGACTGACAGACAGACTGACGGACAGACTGACAGACAGACACCGAAGCGAATACAATAGTCCGTCCACTATACCTTTTATTGTTAGTAATAATAAAGGAAGGACGGACTAAAAAGAAAAGAAACTTCGCGATATCCATCTAATGAGAAATTGATTAATGACGGGGAAAAATATTGCCGAAAATGTGCAGATGTTTTGTGCAGGTATCAGCAACTTTCGTAACCAAGTGGTTAGCGCAGTATCACACGAAACTTTCACACCCGGGGTGCCGGATTCGATTCCCGGCAGTGTCGAAAGTTTTAATTTCAACATGAGACTGTAGAATTGTAGATCCAGGGGTTTCGGAGTTTTGAACTCAGATTTGGATTTTTCCCAACTTTTTACATAGGAATTGACCATTTATTTATAATTTTTACCCATTTGCAACCGCTCCATTGTAGATCCGGGGCTGAGTAAGTCCTGAATATTTACAGACTTGTAGAGACTACATAGTATTTTCCTTTCGCAAACAGAACCGATTCCGATGGCGTTCAATTATTTCCTATGGTTTAATATAGGAGTTATTACGCCCAAAAAGGGGAAACGAGCTTCCGAAAAGGGGAAATTCCGAAAGAAAAATCCAACTATTCTCAACTTTACGATCAATAATTCACGACATAATTAGACACAAAATATACAAAACAAAATATTCTACCTACCTACTCCTAACCACTTTCTAGGTGAACAAACATTGTAATGAAAAATTACATTAAACAATATTTAAACAAATGAACAATACCTACGGTTCCCTATTATGATGTAGAGTTGTAGAGAATTATCAAAGTTACCCACTACATTCATTCCATTATAAATGTGGAAAATTATGTGGGTAAATATTTGCCGAAAAGATAGACCCTTTTACAACAAGGCACTATTAAAACTTGGTGGGTTGTACTGCTGTGTTACTTTTTTTTAAAGAATTAGTGGTCACTGCGCTCGCAGGCGGGAGACCCGGGTTCGATTCCCGGCGGGGTCAAAAAATTTGATGATTAATTCCGTGACTGGCCATTGCGGGGCCCACTCAGCCTCGTGAGGAGAGTCCAATAGAATTTATTTGATGTTTTTTAATCAATTAATAATTAAGGGGGAAATTCTAGGTAAATTGGTATAAGTAGGGCCATCGGCTTTAATAAACAACCTATGTCACCGCGACCTGGTTAGATCTTTTGTGACATTCTAGGTAGATGGTGCAACTGAAAAACTAAGCATATTGTTATAAATCTTGGCTGTGAAATAGAACATAAATAATATATATAAATTTGTAATAAAAAAACAGCCATACATTAAATATGTCATTTTTTTGCCCAGTTTCAAATTTCCAACTTGGTTATTGTTGTACTAAATTCTGCGTACGCGAAAATAGTACCAAGAATCGCGGGGGATGTATTTTAAATTTGTCTGATAAGTCTATAGCTCACATTCAAGAATCAACGGAGACACCTTCTACATTACATTCAGACCTGCTCCAGAACTAGAAGAACAAAAGAAGCACCTGCTCTAAAAATTCCAAAAGATACAGCTCTTTTATTCACAAAATAGGTACATACAACTTCAGGTTCTTTTACGAAACTCCAAAACTCAACTTTAGAATCTCCAAGAAAACACAGCTTTTACGAAACTCCAAAACTCAACTTTAGAAACTCCAAGAAAACGCATGTTTTACGAAACTCCAAAACTCAACTTTAGAAACCCCTAAAAAAACGCATCTCAATGGCATCTGTACAAGCATTACCCTCTTGTTTCGACTACTTCACCAAGGAGAACAAAAAGGTGTACGTCACCCCCCTGTTCACTTCTCCCCCACCTACACCCGACCCCACACCCCAGGAGTGTAACTGTGTGTGTCCCTTATACGTACACAACACAACGGGACCGTGGACTCAACTCGGCGCCACCACAAGTTCATATTTCACCAACTCCATGCTTGGAGTCCTAGGGATGTTATTCGTGTGCGTCCTAGCGCGTCAAACTATAGCGAGAACGTGTGAGGAGAGAGGCCTGCCACACCCCAGGAGTGTAACTGTGTGTGTCCCTTATACGTACACAACACAACGGGACCGTGGACTCAACTCGGCGCCACCACAAGTTCGTATTTCACCAACTCCATGCTTGGAGTCCTAGGGATGTTATTCGTGTGCGTCCTAGCGCGTCAAACTATAGCGAGAACTTGTGAGGAGAGAGGCCTAGATGAATGGCGTGAAGCTTTCTGCGAGCAAGACGTCAAAGGTAAAATCCATTAGTGGTCACTGCGCTCGCAGGCGGGAGACCCGGGTTCGATTCCCGGCGGGGTCAAAAAATTTGATGATTAATTCCGTGACTGGCCGTTGCGGGGCCCACTCAGCCTCGTGAGAAGAGCAGCTATGTCTTATAAATGCGCATAGCAACCGGTGTCAGCATGGTAGGCAAACACTGGGAGCTGGATTGTTGAGATTTTTATTTGGAAAAGTCCTACAATGCTGCAGTGAGCTTGGAAGATGGGGCAGGGGTTCCCTAATGTCTTGATGGTGTTTCTGTTGATGGATTTTTTTTATGCATAAATGGATTAATAAAATGCACGTCCTATTTTGGACTCGAAAAAGAACGCAGTGAGCACCAAAGCTGTGATATAATAACACAAAGAAACGACATTTATTAAAGGTAAAATCCGGACGGTGCTGGAAATTCTGGACGCCAAAGAACACGAGGTGCGCGCCGCCAAGGAGAGAATCAAATGCGCAGAGAAACACGTGCGCATGATGAAACTATCTACGAACCAGGTCCATGCGGCCATCCTATGTCAGATGGTGAAGCTACGCGAAGCGCTAGATTGGGTGGAAAGAAACCCGAGTGGAGATTGTGACGGTAGTATCGTGACGGTGAGTACGTGTTCGAGTGATCTGGATGTGACGGCACAGATAGCACTGCTGGAGAGTCAGATCCATAAGCTGACGGCCGAGAAGAACAGACAGAGCGATTGTGTGTCGCTCTATTAGAGCGATTTTATGTCGTCCAATTAATATTAGGAGTGTTCACTTGGTGTGAAATATTTGAAGATGAGCTGTGAAAGAAACCTAAATTACCTAAATTAAATTGCACATAGTAACCTATACGCTTGTATGTACCTACATTTCCCTCTGCGTGCAAAATCGTATAATAATAACGATTTTGTGTCGTCCTATTAGATATTAAGATCATGAACACTGGGGATAATTTTGAGATGAGCTGTGAACGACTCGAGTGATCTGGATGTGACGGCACAGATAGCACTGCTGGAGAGTCAGATCCATAAGCTGACGGCCGAGAAGAACAGACAGAGCGATTTTGTGTCGCTCTATTAGAGCGATTTTATGTCCAATTAATATTAGGAGTGTTCACTTGGTGTGAAATATTTGAAGATGAGCTGTGAAAGAAACCTAAATAAAATTGCACATAGTAATCTATACGCTTGTATGTACCTACGTTTCCTCTGCGTGCAAAATCGTATAATAACAACGATTTTGTGTCGTCCTATTAGATATTACATATAAGATGATGAACACGGGGGATAATTTTGAGATGAGCTGTGAACGAAATCTAAATAAAATTTTACATAATAACTTATACGCCTGTACGTACATTTCCCTCTGCGTGCAAAATCAGAAGAAGAAAAGGTATAATTGAGGAGCGCCCCGCCATGTCAAGAAAGTTTGACCGCGCTACTAGAGATAATAATTCTAACAAACAAAAAATTTATTGTTGGTTTAGGTAGTATTATGAAGGATATTTTTTGATAAAATGTTGGGCAAATTCGTTAATTTTAATTTATTATGGTGAGTGGGCAAAGTGCTAGTTACCTAGCTATCTCCTAGCTAGATTTACTCATCACCACATTTGTATTCAGAGTAGTGAGTAGACCTCTGAACGTAATTTCTTTTCTCTTATCAATCCGAAACACTTTTTCTCCACAGGAAGAGCCCCTACTTTTTGACACCCTCCCTGTTTGACGTGTGTACCTCAGCCCAGACGTGTACCTCATTTCCTCACCCTTTTACTAGTATTACTTGCTTTTTTCTTGTAATTCTTCCCGTTTTCTCTCCGTAAAGAATGGACTGCCTAAGTGATGACGTTGAGTTTTAAGTGGTCTTCTTAAGTTTTTCACCTGCTTAGGTAATCAAATGGGAAAAAAGTAAAATTTGGTCACAAATATTGAATGTTTCTAATAAATCTATTAACAACCTTTGGCCAAAAAAACGTCACACTTAAGTAGTCTTTGATAAAATTGTTTTTCTATCACCTATGTATGTGTTTCTATCTTAACATTCTCTGGCTATGTAAAAACACATCATCTGGTGTTTAGCATGTTTGTACATATCGATATTTATAAGCCCCTTTTTTTTCTTAACGTGGTTTTTTATATGGCTTCACTCATCAAGCTTACTTTTGCCAGGCCCAATCGAGGGCTAAAGAATTACAAATGTACCCCAAAAGTGTCAGCTTAACTCCATATCCAAAAATCCCAATCCGAAGCTTATGTGTAGGGGCAAACAGCCCTAAAGGATGGGTTAAGCTACTACGAATCTACGACCCCAAAAGTATAGCCAATGCTGTCTCACGTGGCTAATGGACCCTGTACAATTGTGTTTCAGCATCAAGGACCCTATGGCTCGGGAAAGTCTGGGCATTATAGTGCAGTACAAAGTCAAAGTCAAGCTGTGTCTGGGAGCACTGGGAGGGTGAGTGTCCATGCAGAAGGTCCTGGGTTCGATTCCCATTATAGGCCACTGAACCTACCGAGAAAAGTAGAAAACTATTCACTGTAAATCAAGCATCTCCACTAGTACTTTCTATTTTCGATTTAGCATTTAGCGCATTCAATAATCAAACAAACTTAAGCATTTAGGCACGTCGTTCATGCGAATTTAAGCTTTTTAAAATGTTTGTAGAGGGAACACTAACTGCTAAGGTCTTCTTATCGTCCGCAAGTCGAAAAGGAAGACAGGATAGGAGAAAGGCACAAAATGAACATTGTCACTTCAGGATAAAATCCTCTCCAGGCGGGAATCGAACCCGCGACCTAGGGCTTACAAGGCAGACGCGCTACTCTCCAAGCGAACTAGGTTGGCTTAGAAAGGATTTCTCCATGGACTTCTGGTGTTCCATTTGAATTCTTTCCTTATGCCTACCTCGGTGGTGTAGTGGTCAAGGCGCTCGCCTGGTAAACAGGAGGGCGTGGGTTCAATCCCGGCCTACTCTCACTCAGTCTGTCAGACATTCGGAACATGTGTGATTGTGTGTTAGACCTGGGTTTCTCAGATAGTCTGGCAGACCCGGTCTGTCAACTGCAGTCTGAGTTGTTATCTGTAGCCCAAATTTTCAGCTGCAGTATGGTATTTTAGGTGCCGCCTGGATCTTTTGCTGCAGTCTGAATTTTCAGCTGTATTCTGAATTTGTAGCTACAGTTTGGATATTTAGCTGCAGCTTTTATGAATTTTGAATATTTAGCCAAAGCCTAGATTACAAGCTGTAGTCTGAATATTTAGATACAGTCTAGATGTCTAGATTTTCAGCTGCAGCCTGGATTATTTATAAGCAGCAATCTAAAATTTTCACCTGCAGCCTGAATTTTCAGTTTTCAGCCAAAGTGACTATTTCGCTTTTCTCTCCGGTATGACAATGTGGTTATACATTAATTACCTAACGATGTGCGTTTTATCCTTGTTGTTCACACACAATCCCCTATCCCTCCAATATGATTGTCTTGCTCTCATTCAACTAGATATTCTCTCGTAATCCATAATGTTAACTTCCCATGTTGTGGAAAAATAGCCCAAATATTGAATGTTTCTAATAAATCTATTAACAACCTTTGGCCAAAAAAACGTCACACTTAAGTAGTCTTTGATAAAATTGTTTTTCGATCACCTATGTGTTTCTATCTTAACATTATCTGACTATGTAAAAACACATCATTTGGTGTTTAGCATGTTTGTACATATCGATATTTATAAGCCCCTTTTTTTTCTTAACGTGGTTTTTTTATAATGGCTTCACTCATCAAGCTTACTTTTGCCAGGCCCAATCGAGGGCTAAAGAATTACAAATGTACCCCAAAAGTGTCAGCTTAACTCCATATCCAAAAATCCCAATCCGAAGCTTAGGTGTAGGGGCAAACAGCCCTAAAGGATGGGTTAAGCTTCTACGAATCTACGACCCCAAAAGTATAGCCAGTGCTGTCTCACGTGGCTAATGGACCCTGTACAATTGTGTTTCAGCATCAAGGACCCTATGGCGCGGGAAAGTCTGGGCATTATAGTGCAGTACAAAGTCAAAGTCAAGCTGTGTCTGGGAGCATTGGGAGGGTGAGTGTCCATGCAGAAGGTCCTGGGTTCGATTCCCATTATAGGCCACTGAACCTTTCTAAAAAGTAGAAAACTATTCACTGTAAATCAAGCATCTCCACTAGTACTTTCTATTTTCAAACTAGCATTTAGCAGATTCAATAATCAAACAAAGTTAAGCATTTAGGCACGGCGTTCATACAAATTTAAGCTTTTTAAAATGTTTGTAGAGGGAACACTAACTGCTAAGGTCTTCTTATCGTCCCCAAGTCGAAAAGGAAGACAGGATAGGAGAAAGGCACAAAATGAACATTATCACTTGAGGATAAAATCCTCTCCAGGTGGGAATCGAACCCGCGACCTAGCGCTTACAAGGCAGACGCGCTACCCTTCAAGCGAACTAGGCTGGCTTAGAAAGGATTTCTCCATGGACTTACGGTGTTCCATTTGAATTCTTTCCTTATGCCGGCCGGCCTACTCTCACTCAGTCTGTCAGACTCGGAACATGTGTGATTGTGTGTTAGACCTGGGTTTCTCAGACAGTCTGGCAGACCCGGTCTGTCAGACATTAGGAACTTGTGTGACAGGAAAACATCCAGCCCCAGGTCTCAGACGGTTTGACAGACCTATTTCTCGAGCTTTTTCCGCCACACGTTCCGAACAGGGAAAACCTCCACTGATTTTTTACCCCACTGTGTCATCTTTCCCCTCCAGGGACCTAGTGGCGGAGCTCCCATTCACCCTGATGCATCCTAAACCCGAAGACGAGGAACCTGCCCTCCCCTCCACGCCCTCTGGTGGAGAACCTCACGAACTAAAGTCCAATGACAAGATCATGGAAGCCAACCTCATACAATTAGAGTAAGTAATAGAAATTGAACATTTGTAGGAATTAATTTATATGTAAGATTTAAATTTAAATGCGCTATCTTGAAGAGGGGAAATCATTTCATTTTCCGAAAGGTTAATCGTTAATACATCTAAACTGACCAAAAATCCCCTCTGATTACTAGAAATGAACGATACTTCTACAAATTAACGATAACGATATTAAAGATACTTCTTGAGTCCCACTAAGAGTGAGTTTAGATTTTTTTATTTAGGTATTAAATTCCTCGATTGCTGGAAAACCTCTCAGATAAGAGCTAGACTTGTAGATAATGTCAGTAAGAATCTGTGCTTGGGCAGGTTTAACTCGATAAAGTTACTTTGAAAAAAAAGGGAAATAAAATCTAGTGGGAACAAGACTTGACTTTCTTTCGATTTCTATTATAATATGGAACTGAAAAAGAATCGACCCGAGTAACTTTATTCGGCTGAAATTCTGCATTGTGTAGATCTGTAGATAAATAGTAGGTATGATGATGTGTACCTATTGGTCAATTTTATTCCTGTGATACCCACGGCAATCCAGTTCAAGACATTGAGGCCTATTCCACGAAATACTTCGCCTCGCAATCGCCAAATACTCACAAGACGTTTCAATTTTCTGAAAAAGCACCGAAAAAAAATTTTGCTTTCCGAGAGATAAAAAAGTTAGAAGTTCGAAGTGGGAATTTTTCGTGAAATGGACCTCATGTCTTGGAAATTTTGTAGATAGGGTAGCTTGTTTATTGCTGTCTTATAGAAAAAACAGGTAAAATAAAACCTATTAATTTATTTATTTTAATTCGGTCCCATCAGGATAAAATCCGCCCGGGCGGGAATCGAACCCGCGGCCTAGCGCTTACAAGGCAGACGCACTACCAACTAGGCTGGCGCTTAGGTATCAAATGGGAAAAAAGTAAAATTTGCCCTCAGATTTGGATTTTTCCCAACTTTTTACATAGGAATCGACCATTTATTTATAATTTTTACCCATTTGCAACTGCTCCATTGAATTGAGAGCGACAAACTCCTATTTTGTACCGTTTTATACTGTTTTTACTTCTCTACTTGACTTTTTACCTCTTTCATGTCTTGATACCTATGTCTTTGTACAATTTATTCACTCCCCCATCTCTCCCATTCCAATATTATAAGGAAGAAAGAAAATGATATACATATTCTTTTAACGTGACAATAGCTGGTGTGCTTAAAAATCTTATATTATAAAATCAAGATCCACTCACTGAACTAGCGGGATTCCGGAGTGAAGCGACGGAATTCAGCTAGTTAAGCATAATTATGCTCTAAAGGCCCGTTTTTTTTTTCGACAAGCGGGAACGAGTTTTTTCGACAAGCGGGAACGAGTCTTAACCGAACCAGTTGCTTCAACTGAAAGAAATTTTAATTGTGTCAAGCATATTTAAAAGCATGTGACAAATATCGTTCCCCAGTTAGTAGGTTTTGTACACCTAGATAAATTTTATGACTTGGACTCGAACCACCAACTTCCAGATCCAAAATCCAATGTGGTAACCACTTCACCAAGGTTGGTTTTTCAGACGCTTCAACTAAACCAACCTCGATAGTGGTTGGCACAATGGACATCAGAGCTGTAGTTTGGTGGTATTTTTTAGGGTTTGTGCAATCCTATTAGATAAGTACACACCTATTATTATTTTCAGACATTATACCTAAGGCACGTTACTTAAGTATTGAAGAGAACTATTACTTGTACCTACACAATTTGTATTTACCTAATTGATCACTGAAGTTAAGCAACGCGGAGCTTTGCGGACAGGTGACCATCGTCCAGTGTAGGGGTGCACTCAGCCTCGTGAGGACAAATTGAGAAACTGACGTGAATTTTCATTTGATTCCCATTTGAAAGCATAATTTCACCTCCAAGTGTGTATCAAACGCGTATTTTCCTTTCGGAAACGCGAACGATTTTCCCCACTTCCGAAGCTCATTTCACCTCTTTTGGCGTGGTAGCGCCTGTACTAAACCATTTGTAGGAATTAATTTATATGTAAGATTTAAATTTAAATGCGCTATCTTGAAGAGGGGAAATCATTTCATTTTCCGAAAGGTTAATCGTTAATACATCTAAACTGACCAAAAATCCCCTCTGATTACTAGAAATGAACGATACTTCTACAAATTAACGATAACGATATTAAAGATACTTCTTGAGTCCCACTAAGAGTGAGTTTAGATTTTTTTATTTAGGTATTAAATTCCTCGATTGCTGGAAAACCTCTCAGATAAGAGCTAGACTTGTAGATAATGTCAGTAAGAATCTGTGCTTGGGCAGGTTTAACTCGATAAAGTTACTTTGAAAAAAAAGGGAAATAAAATCTAGTGGGAACAAGACTTGACTTTCTTTCGATTTCTATTATAATATGGAACTGAAAAAGAATCGACCCGAGTAACTTTATTCGGCTGAAATTCTGCATTGTGTAGATCTGTAGATAAATAGTAGGTATGATGATGTGTACCTATTGGTCAATTTTATTCCTGTGATACCCACGGCAATCCAGTTCAAGACATTGAGGCCTATTCCACGAAATACTTCGCCTCGCAATCGCCAAATACTCACAAGACGTTTCAATTTTCTGAAAAAGCACCGAAAAAAAATTTTGCTTTCCGAGAGATAAAAAAGTTAGAAGTTCGAAGTGGGAATTTTTCGTGGAATGGACCTCATGTCTTGGAAATTTTGTAGGTAGGGTAGCTTGCTTATTGCTGTCTTATAGAAAAAACAGGTAAAATAAAACCTATTAATTTATTTATTTTAATTCGGATTTTTAAAAGGCTTTAAAAAGAATAATTTGAGAGGTTTTTCTACACTTTTAGATATTAAACAGTGTTTCGAAATGTACAGATCTTTTTATGTTTTGTATTGTTTGTTTCACCTTTCATCACTCTACATAATTTATTGAGGTTTGGGAGGTTTTTAGTTCGCTTTGCTTTGTCACTCTGAACGTCAATTTCAGTAAATTATTCGAATGGATTACCTGAAGATCTTTCCCTTCCATGGATTTGAAGATATTTAATTAAGAAGCTCGGTAGCGCTCCGCCCCGCCAAGTCAAGAAAGTTTGACGGCGCTACTAGAGATATTTTGCGCCACAGAGAAAGTAGATAGGTATAAGAATTATTTTCAATGGCAGTGCATAACCCAAGTAACCAAAATGGGATTCTATCCGAGTAGAATCCAGATAGAATCCGGGTAAAGAGGAGAGGATTCTATCCCGTAGAAACCGTATAAATTCCTCATCTACCTCCCAAACTTTTTTAAATATCCTAATGTATTTTATCGTGCCCAGTGTTTTTAAAGCTTGACAGTCTGATCCAATATAGGACATTTAAAACCTCCCCTCTGAATTTTCGGTTCATGTTGTCGGGCAGGTTTGTTAAAAATAAAAATTATAGCTTCGATTTTGACTGATTTCGATGATCAATATTTCCATTGTTTCTATTAAGATCAGTAGCTCCACCACTATTTCATTATGAACAAATAGGTAAGTCGGTATTAAGATTTTTTGTCCTCAATATTTCCACTGTGCACGGTAGGTATTATTAATTTATAATTCCCTGAGTTTTCTTCTTCATTGTACTCCGATTATTATTTATTTGCTGGGGTTTCTAATTTTCCTCTGGTGTGTGTGCTGTGTTTAGTATTTAGTTTTCTTAAACTACATTCAAGTCTGCCATTGTTCTTTCCAACACGGGGAGTCAAGTTTTCAAGTTATACCTACCTACGTACATATTGTATTTCTTTATCACTGTCTCTCTGCTTTTTACTTTCCTTATCCTATAGGAAGGAAAGTAATGTAATCGGGTCAAATTTTCGATGGTCAGATTTTAGTGCCAAAACACGTTTTGAGGTCCCTAGAGCCTAAATCCAAAGTTTCAGCCATTGGTCCGTGTGTGTGTGTCTGTCTGTGTGTCTGTCTGTAAACAAAATATCTCGAGAACGGTAAGAGCTAGAGACTTGAAATTTGATATGTAGATGTCAAATGTGACAAGGATGCGACACGAAACTTTCGGTTAAGACCGGTGCTACGGTTGGCGGCATTTTACCGCTTTTTGGCGGTTTTCGGTGTAATTCAATATTATCTCGGGAACGGTATGAGCTAGAGACTTGAAATTTCGTATGTAGTTCACAAATGTGACAAGGATGCAATACAAAACGTTTGGTTAAAATAGGTGCTGCGGTTGGCGGTATTTTGACCGCTTTTTGGTGGATTTCGACCGCTTTTTGGCGGTTTTCAGCTATAGCGACAAAACGGTTAGAGATACTGTAAAAGTTAGGGTAAAAGAACACTCAAATAAGCATCATTCAATAGGAAAAGGAATGTCGTGTGATATTCACAGCAGAGTTTTTGTGTATGGAGTTGAGCTGAGAGGGAACTGTAACAACGGAAGAGGATACGACCTAAACTTTTTGAAGGAGAGAAGGATGAATCGAAGAGGGAAGAAGGACAGGATAGGAGAAGGCCAGACTTTTCGAGAATTACCTTATCTGTTTAGGATAAAATACGCCCCGGGCCGGAATCGAACCCGGCGCCTAACGCTTACGAAGCCGCCGCGTTACCCTCCAAGCTAACTGGCAGTTGTTTCATCGCTACTATAATTAGGTTTACATACCTTGCTCTTCGGGTCAATTTAATTTGAACTTCTTCATTTCGTGTCAGTGCTGTGCAATTTCACCTTCAATTCATTATTAAAGTTGTCTAATATAATTACACAACATTAATATAATTACACAACAACTTGGTAGCAAGGTATTGGGATGCACGAGGGAAAATGACCTAATAGTCAACTCCGAGCATTTGAAAACAACAACAACAACAACACAAAAATGCTTTTACCTACACATTAGATCTTATTATCATAATTCCATGTCTTCAGATTACCTTTCTCCTGATTATCAATTATTTATCAGTGTTCTTTCTTTAACTTGGGTATTGTAAAATTATCTAGTACTCTATTAGCAGTACAAGTAAAAACTGAACGTCAGTCATCACCAGTGAGTGCCCATTGTTACTTCAGCCATGAGCTCTCAAACCTCTCTATCATTCCTGTGTCACTTATTCGAACTGAATGGTGTGTTAGACCTGCATCGCCCTCAGTATCGGTATCAACGCATCTACTGTTCCCTCCAATACTCCATGTTCTTCATGTTCCTATCGTTCAAACTCTACAACCTGTTCACCCGTATGACTCGGGATTCCACCGAGTTCTTCAAACTTCTCTACACTGATATGGGAATCCTTTATGTCATCCTGAGCGCGTTTTTACTCTACAGGAATCACGGACTGCTTACCGCTATCGTGAGTTACTTCGAAGATGCCTGTCGGACGGACACCAAACTCGCCCGCGTCTGTAAACGCAAGGCGGACTTGCTTTTCCGTGTGTTCTTACTTTCCGTTGCCTTCAGCACTGTCAATACGGTTCTGGAGAACCTGCTGCCCCTCTCCGAGGAGAATTTGAACCTCGCCAAACGTATTTCCAAGACGAAGTACCCGTCGAGAAGGCTTATCACTCATCTGAGAGTTCCTGGCTTGGACGAAACGGAATCATGGAACTACGAGGTCCTATATGTGTGGGAAATCTACCTGACGCTTGTACTCATACCGCTGTCAGCTGGTATAGTGACGTTGCTTCCCACCGTGGTTATTTATGTAGAAGGACAATATGAGGTGTTAACAAGGCAGGTGAAGCAGTTGGGACATCGGGAGGAAGACTTGGCGGGTGATTACAGAACCTCTGCTGAGGCTGGGAAAGGAGAGATGCTTTCTGAGAGGAGAGAGATGTCTCAGTTAGGACACCGGGAAGTAGACCCCCCTGTGCCTTTCTTGGCAGGCGATTTCAAAACCACTGCCCGGGCTGGAAAGGGAGAGATGCTTTCTGAGAGGAGACAGATGGGGAAGTCTGGACACCGGGAAGTAAATCCCCCTGTGTGTTTCATAGCGGGTGATTTCAAAACCACTACCCGTGCTGGAAAGAGTTACATATCTGAGAAGAGGACACAGAGGAGGAGGTTGGAAATGGAAAAGCTGGAATGGGATCGGTTTCGTAACATGATTGTGGTTCATCAGAAACTGCTGCTCTTACAACAGCAGGTGAGTGCCATGTTCTATTATTATATGAAGGAGAAAAACCGAGGAAGAGAGGTGGATATCTCAAGCACGGTCGCGTTCACACTTGTGAGTTTCATCAGATTTTTTTTTTTTCGAAGGTCATGTAGGCAATGCAATTTAAACGATAGTCTTTCCACTACACACGACACGATTTTTTTCCGAACGACACAGTGTAATTCTAGGCAATGTAACTTAAATGAGTGTTCCCACTACGCATGACACGATTTTTTTCCGAACAAGTGAGAACAGCCTTAGGAGATTTGTACAACTAGAATAACCATAGGCAGAGAATGCCATAGCATTAACCCCACCCTTGATCAAACTTTATTTTGTATATACATGTAGATACATTTTGTTTTGTTACCATCTGTAAATAAAGTTTGATCCAATTGTGTAATAATAATAACCGGTAAAATTGATTTCAGGTCCATCAACTAATCCGGATCGTCTTGTCTCCCGGTTTATTGTTCAACAATCTCTCTCTATGTAGTTGTCTGTTTCAACTAGCCGTCTCCACTCACTCCACAAGCTTGCTATATCAAATCAAAATAGCTGGTTATTTCCTTGGCGTTATAGGTTAGTAGGTATATATATACATATACTAGCTGAATTCTGTCGCTTCGCTCCGGAATCCCGCTAGTTCATCCCGAGGCATGGCCAAACTTGTAGAAAAGGCATGGCCGAACATTCTTTTAAATCCATGCCTAAAAAAAAACACATTTTTTTTTTTTTTTTTTTTTTTTAGAACACTTTTTTGCTGTTAAAAATTGAAAATTTCAACATGTAAAGCTGAGTCTTCATGCTTAAGGTGGTGTAGTGTCAAGACGCTCGCCTCGTAAGCAGCAAGGCGTGGGTTCAATCCCAGCCGAGGTATGGAATTTTATCCTAGAAAAAAAATGAAAATTTGACAACAATAGTAGTAGCCTACTGCTGAAGGGGGGGGGGGGGGACTCTCAGGGTCTATTCTATAGCAGCACTCGGGGGGGCATGGTACACTGAGAAAAAAAACTAGGATGCCGGAATCATGTGACCGGGTTTTGGAACTCTAATAATAAACTCTATATCGGGAAGCTCGACACTTTACAATAGCATTCCATCCAGTGGCGTAGCGTGTATGGCGGCCATACAACTCAAAAGTTCACTCTAATGCCTATAAATATTAATGGCATGTACCTACTGTGATGGGACTTGGTAGACCTGTGCATGAGCCCTACAAGGTCCTACACTTGAATTTAGACCACGCTACGCCACTGATTCCATCACCCAAAAACAGGGGAGCTAAAGCAATTTCTTCCAACCTAACTTGTGGCAAATGTTGCACCATATCAGTAATTTTTTCTCAGTGTATGAATTACCTCAACATGGCCAAGTCTTCAGTGTCGAACATCGACACGGGAGCTATGGGACAGCTGCGGTCAAATATGTAAACACAGTCATGTCAAAATCTACCCACCAGTGGTGGAAAAATAAGGGGGGAAAAGACATGGGTTTAGTGGAATAAATCCCTTTATTTTATACAATTAAACAGTGCGCTGTTGCAATTTGCTTTCAGAATACCTGCCAACTGTTTTGTATTTCACTATAAATAAATGACATTATCGCAAGTCTCAAAAGATCTAATCAGGTCACAGTGACTTTAGGCCAGCCACTCACTATCAGAATTGATCAGGTATACCTGATGAGCACAGACACTATCAGGTAGACCTGACAGGTACGGCTGAAAAGGTCCGTCTGTCAGGTGTACCTGATACCTGATGAGCACACACACTATTAGGTAAACCTGATAGGGTGTACCTGTCGTCAGGTCTACCTGATAGTATACTGCCAACTGCTACGATCTCAACCAAAAGTTTTAGTTGCATCTTTGTCACATTTGTGAACAACAAATCAAATTTCAAGTCTCTAGTCTAGACCCTCTAGCTCTTACTGATCTCGAGATATTTTTTTTACAGAGAGACAGACAGACACTCGGACTAATTGCTCAAACTTTGGATTTAGGCTCCAGGGACCTCAAAACGTGATCTGACACTAAAAACTGACCATCGAAATTTCACCCCCCTTACTTTCCTTTCTATAGAGGATAAGGAAAGTAAAAACGACAAAATGTTCAAGAGGGAAAGAATAAGAAATAGAGTATAACATGTCACTTATGTCTCTCAGCTCTCAGTATGTCTCTCGGTACCTACTACCTACATTATGTCAGTTATTACACTTATTACTGTTATACAGCACGTCAGTTGCCTCCAAGTTTACAGTCTCCTCATGTTTGAAATTGAAATGCACTTTGGGTATGAAAAATGCAGATGCAGGGAATCGAACTGGGCTTTTAGTATGATAGGAATAGGAACTAGGCAAGAGTGATACTACCTCGACCTCGGCTACTAAAAACCACTGAGGCCTGCCGAACATTGAAAGCGTAGTCGCGCGACGCCGCGCTGCCTGAAACTCCTATGAAAGTGACAGAGATCTCTCACATAGGAGTCGGGCGACTAAAGATCCGTTCCCACTCGTCCCCCCCCCAAAAATCGTGTGTGGTGGGAAGGGCACACTCTCATTTAAATTTCATTGCCCACAAGACATTCGGAAAAAAATCGGATGAAACTCACGACAAGTGTGGGAACGGGCCTTTACTAGAAGAAACAAGAGTTCAAGTACCTATACAAATTGATAAGCTCAAGTATTTATATACATAAAAGCAATCATCAAGTTATCCTTTCATTCCGTCCCCCTCCGCCCCCCCCCCCCCCAAAAAATCGTGTGTAGTGGGAAGGGCACACTCTCATTTAAATTTCATTGCCCACAAGACATTCAGAAAAAACTCGGATGAAACTCACGACAAGTGTGGGAACGGGCCTTTACTAGAAGACACAAGAGTTCAAGTACTTATACAAATTGATAAGCTCAAGTATTTATACATAAAAGCAATCATCAAATTATCCTTTCAAACTTGCCAACTAGAAAATAATGAAAGCTCAAGTAGACAGCAAGGGCATTAAACTCGTTTTGTAGACCTCAAAAAACACTTTTATGGGTCCAAGTTTTTTGTACGAGTACCTACGTGGGGTAAACTTATTTCTTACCCAAATAAACTTTAACTGAGACCCCATTAGATTTCATGATTCACTTTTCTATAGGACTAACTTACTATTGTTGAATGTCGACATGGAGTAAATATTAAACGCTCCTCTCTTCCCTGAAAAGAGGGAAGGGAGGAAGAAAATTAAGGGACAACAAGAAATCTTGGCACTTTAAATAATACAGGGTTTATACGCTTTTTCCGGAATGAAATTCCATGACTATTCCAGAAAATTTCCATGAGTTTTCTAGCAAAATAAGGTACTTAAAAATCAGTAAGACTACCCCTTCATTTCGATAAAATATGCAATATGCGGAACGTCAATGAACATGAGGGGGAATGCGCCGCAGGCCGTTTTCCGGAAAAACTTGATATTAAATTTGAACATTTTTAATTTTGGACCTCCATGACTTTTCCAGGTTTTCTGGCTGGCTAATAGTAGATTATGGTGTAGGTAGATGAATCCTCTATCTACATATCTAAACCTTCCGACACGAGTGTACAGACAGCGTAGGTAGGTACTTGTACTTATTTCCACTTTGCATCGTACCATTCGAATACCGTCTGCAAAAAGCATAACATTTTCATTTATTCTCGAGAAAATACATTTGTATTTTTAGAGGGGAAAAAAGTAATGCATTAAATTGGTATCTAAATAATATTTTTAGTTCAATAACTAGGTACACGCGGAGTTCAGAGTTATTTTTATTCATAAAAAAAAAAAAAAAAAAAAAAAAAAAAAAAAAACGAGAACGGAGGATGAGAAGAGAAAATAAAGGAGAGAGACGGAGATCTTGGAAGAGAGGAAGAGGGAAAAGTAAGGAAAGGGAGAAAAAACAGAAGCGAAAGGGAATAAATCTCAATATTCTCAATGATCGAAGACACGGGGAAACTTATACATAGAGGAGCGCGTGGCTACCCCCACAACCCTCCTTTTTTTCCACCAAACCCTTCCTTTTCTTATAAATAAATGGTCAATTCCTATGTAAAAAGTTGGGAAAAATCCAAATCTGAGTTCAAAACTCCGAAAAAATAACTGTAAAAGGTCCAAAATTCAATTTTTATTTTCCGTTCTAATGAAAGAGTTCAAAGATGTGTGACGTCAGACTTTACGCAGTTGTTTTTTTCCCCAGTATGCAAGCACGCTTGCGGAGGAGCAGAAAGAAATGCGCAGAAACGTATGCGCACAAACACATTAATGTGTTGTCTGCGAAGGAGCTTTGCTCGGGACATTTGATGTGACGTCATCGCCTACGGGAGCGTATGCCGTGACGTCAAAGTTCACGATTTACCGGTACTTTTTTTAATCGATTTATCTCGGGATCTAGAAGTCGTAGAAGAAAAAGAAAAATTCCGTTGGTCATTTTTCCTGCTCTATGACTTTGAAATATCACCCAAGTAAGCGCAACTAATCTATTTTACAGTCTCATGTTGAAATTAAAACTTCGACACTGCCGGGAATCGAACCCGGCACCCCGGGTGTGAAAGTTTCGTGTGATACTGCGCTAACCACTTGGTTACGAAAGTTGCTGATACCTGCACAAAGCATCTGCACATTTTAGGCAATATTTTCCCCCGTTATTTATCAATTTCTCATTAGACAGATATCGCAATGTCTATTTTCCCCCTTTATGGCTTTTCTTTAGAGAGGCAGGGTTCTCCTGGAGGCGCTCTTCCACCCAACCACTTCTAGTCAGCAAATTTTCTTCATAATGAGAAATGTCTACAGGAAGACTAGACTAGAATAGAATAGAATATACTGATTTACGATTTACACTGATAGGATATGAGGATAGGAGGAGGAAAAGACTAATGGAATGTACTTACTCGCTCTCCGTTTCTGCTACCGTACACTTGTATTGGGCAGTGGAAAATAAACAAATGTCTGCATTTTGAAAAAAAAAAAAAAAAAAAAAAAAAATGTTTAGTGACAAGTAAATCTAATATTCCGAACCACAATTTGATTTTACACTTAGCTCAAGTTTAACTCTTGGATTAAAGAATCTGATTGGCTAATGGCCGGGGTCCACAAAGTGAGTTTAAACTCCGTTTAAATTAAACTCCTTTTAAATTGAATTCTTGGATTAAGGAATCTGATTGGTTGATTTCAACAATTTTCCTAGCAGAAAGTAAGGAAGAAAATAGGTTTGATTGGAGTCACTTACCGGACACTTTGATTTTCTTGACTGTCCTATTTGAATTATTAGCTACATGTACATTCACAGCAATGCTTTCACCATGGTAATACAACTGAAATCAACACAACCAACATTTCATTGGTTTTACAAGGGGTTTGGACTGTCACGTCTAAACTTCCAGAAGAAGGTCAAGAAGGATCTTTTTATTTTATTTCAATGGGTGTTTTGTATATTGCATCCATCGAATCCGACCAATCCGCATTGGCTGGATTCAAGAATCTGGATCTTTTGGATTCCCTTCAATTTTTCTTACAAAGAGATATTTTTTTTTACTCTTCTCTTTGGAACCTTTCTTCAACCACTCGAACCATACGAATCCAGTCCCCGATTGGATCCCTTGAATTTACTAAATTCGGATATTCAAGAAAATCATTACATGGAAGTAAAATCAAAAAATCAAATCGAGAATGATAATAAACTGAATATTAAACAAATTAGGTAGGTACAAAGGTATAACCATGATCGAATAAACTACGGGCTAAAAAATTCCCGGAGGGACGGACCCAGCTTGTTATATTTTTTCATGACTTTTCTTTAGAATGGCAGCGTTCTCCTGGAGGAGCTCTTCCACCCAACCACTTCTAGTCAGCAAATTTTCTTCATAATGAGAAATGTCTACAGGAAGACTAGAATAGAATAGAATATACTGATTTACACTGATTGAAAGTAAAATCAAAAAATCAAATCAAGAATGATAATAAACTGAATATTAAACAAATTAGGTAGGTACAAAGGTATTCTTTAACCACAATCAAATAAACTACGGGCTAAAGAATTCCCGGAGGGACGGGCCCAGCTTGTTTAGGTTGAATTGAAGTTGAATTACTGTAGAAAAAAAGTTAAAATACTACAAAATGAATAATAAAAATTTTCATTATTATTCCTCACCTCCATGGTCATCATCCACATAGTCTGTGTTGTAGTACATCCTCTTGTTCTTCCCCCAGGCCTTGATGTTGGGCAAATCATCCTCCTCCATGCCATCAATGTCACTATCTGCCAGTTCATCTTTCAGATCCTGATCATCTTCGGCACCTGAATCTACTAAGGAAGAATAGGTTTGATTGGAGTCACTTACCGGACACTTTGATTTTCTTGACTGTCCTATTTGAATTATTAGCTACATGTACATTCACAGCAATGCTTTCACCATGGTAATACAACTGAAATCAACACAACCAACATTTCATTGGTTTTACAAGATTGGACTGTCATGTCTGGACTTTCAGAGTTTTCAGACTTAGACGAAGAGTAATCTTTTTATTTCATTTCAATAAATTAATACTTACCACCAGCCTAGTTAACTTGCCTTGTAAGCGCTAGGCCGCGGGTTCTATTCCCACCCGGGGAAGATTTTATCCTGAACGGATGGGGTTCGTTCTCGGACTGGCTGGCTTTCTCCTATCTTATCTTCCTTCTCTCTTCGATTTCGGGACGGTAAGACCATAGCAGTTACAGTTCCCTCTATCTTCTTCTTCTTCCTAGCCTTTTCCAAATTAAATACGGTCGAGGTTTCTTGTCAGTCTCTTCCAGGTAGCCCTACAGTTCCCTCTATCAAACCTCTTAATAATAATAATAAATAAAAAAAAATCTCAGTACGACTTACTTCTTTGTCTAGTGAGGCTTCCAAATGTAGCTTGTTGGGACTCATCATGAATTCCTTGCTAACTTCTACTGATGGTTGTTCTCCCTGTTTACTTGGAGCGTACATGATTTTCCTAATGGCTAACCTCACAGAATTTCTGAAATGAAGAAAACAAAATGATGACAATATGGCTACTTTACAGAATTTCTGAAATGAAAACAAAATGATGACAATATGGCTACTTTACAGAATTTCCAAGAGACAAGTGCTATCTTATGGCTAACCTCACAGAATTTCTGCAAGAAAACAAAATAAAAATAAAATACGAGGTAAATCCGGAATACTACTGAGAGCAACTTACCATGAAAATTAAGATGAAGATTTTCACATTTACCTACCTAGTAGATACCTAGTGTATGATAAAATATGCCATCTTATCATTTTCTTCCTAGCTTTTCCTAGAGGGTCGGCATTATATGTAATATTAGAAGTAGTCACGGATTCGATCTCTCCTTCAGGCGAACTTTCTCTTAAACAGATGAGGTTCGTTCTCGGAGCGGCTGGCTTTCTAATAGCTTGGAAGGTAGCGCTCCTGCCTTGTAAGCGCTAGGTCGCGTATTCGATTCCCGCTCGGGGTGAACTTTATCCTAAACAGGTAAGGTCCGCTCTCGGAACGGCTGGCTTTTTCCTATCCTGTCTTCCTTTTCTCTTCGCTTTCGGGACGATAAAACTTCGCAGTTCCCTCTATCACACCTCTTTTAAAAAAGCTTCTGCAGCTTTTTACAAGGAAATAAATAACCTTCACTAGGGACGATAAAACTTCGCAGTTCCCTCTATCACACCTCTTTTAAAAAAGCTTCTGCAGCTTTTTACAAGGAAATAAATAACCTTCACTAGATATTATAACCAATCTAGGGCTTCATTTTATTCATCGAGGAATCCAATTATCAAGAAGAGCTTTTCATTGCACAAGAAAATTCTCAGAATCCGATCCACACGCGCAGTTTTCATATTTTCAATTTCCCAAAACAAATTTTACCTCCAGTGAACTTAAGCAAATTTATCTCTGCAATTGAATTCACAGGAAAACGAACATTTTCTCAGTGGGTAAAATTCATGAAACCCCTTTTAGGTTTAGTACGAGTAGCATGTAGGTAGATTTCCTAGGAAATACATTAATACACATCGATCTCTGAGGATGAATTTCATTGGAAAACAAAAACAGACGTTCAGATTTTCACCGAAGCTGTGCATGCTGGCACCGGTCGCTATGCGCATTATATTACATAGCTACTCATTTTCCTCACGAGGCTGAGTGGGCCCCGCATCAGCCAGTCACGGTATCAATCATTTGCATGATACAAATTTCTTGACCCCGCCGGGAATCGAACCCGGTTCTCCCGCATGCAAGGTGAGCGCAGTGACCACTACGCCATGGGAGCTAACTTCTACCTGATAGTGATTGACTGTCCTTAGGGATGCGCAATGGTTCTACGTCTAACACTGTCAATACACTCATCTCTGGCTCACCTTTTATGTATTTTATCCTCAGCGGTCTCCCCGACGAATGCCTTGAGTTCATAGTCTACGCCACAAGGTTTGCCTGTATCCCCAGGGGCGGGCTGTAGGGTCACCGACGCGGGGCAGGACGGGGGCAGCTCGAAGAAGAACGGGAACGCGTTGGGCCCCAGCTTCTTCATTAGACGCTCCTGGTGATTAGAAACGAAAACGAAATTAGAAACAAGAAAAAGCGGAATTAGAAACAATATTACATATTTATATACGAACTGAAAATAATGCCATATTATGAACCATATTTAATTAACCACATTATGAACTATATTTAGTACCTATTTATATACTTTCTTTTTCTCTTTATCAGAACTAACATTGTCTATATTTATACGATTGCAAACTATTCGTCAAAAATATACTGTAAATATTCATTCATTCAATAAAAATTTGGACCGATTGCAATACTTTCATTACTAGTATAGCTCCGCTATACTGTATTAATAGAAAGTAAAAACTGTCTGTATAAGCATTAGAAACAAGAAAAAGCGGACTTAAAAACAATAAAACTGTTGGTATTATAAACAATGAGAAACGATATTAGTAACAAAAATGTATCAGTTTGTTTAAGCAGAGCTTTTACAAATTCATCAGACACTCCTGGTGATTAGAAACAATAAGAAACGAAATTAGAATTGAAAGTTTTAATCAGAAACGTACAAAATAAGGAGCATGAATTAGGAAATAAATAGAAAACAAAAAACAAATGTTGTTGTTGTTGTAGCGGCTTTAGCTTTCGCCGAATGGCGATAGCAGAATAAAGAAAAGATGTCTTTTTGTATCTGCTATACACCGGGGTGATGGTCTCTAGCTCTAGCCATGTTAAATTGGCTGGCTCGTCCTGAACCGCAGTCAACCATCGTGAGGACTTGTGCTTGGTCTTTAAAAGCAGAGAGAACCCTTTGAGGAACTGCCAGCTTGGTAGGCATCTAGGCAAAAACAAATTATTTACTAAACCGTAGAGTAGAACTCAATCAGAAAAAAGGGCACCCTACGGGCCCCGAAAACCGAACGGGTGAAAAATTTCAACCACTACACCACCTACCTCGGTGGTGTAGTGGTCAAGGCGCTCGCCTGGTAAACAGAAGGGCGTGGGTTCAATCCCAGCCGAGGTATGGAAGGGAGGGGGGGTCGAATTTGATACAGGTGGAGGGAGGGGAGGGTATATACAAGGTGTTCAAGAACTTGATAGGGGATGCATACAGGGTGACAATTTGAGGATCAGTTCAGGGAAACACCTTTGGGATGTTGGCATGGTTTTATGAATGGCCAATAACGTGAGCCGAAGAATCAGACCTGTTCAATACAACACTGATTTATTTATTTTTTACAAGAACATACAAGCTACCTATACAACTTAAGTAACTTGGTCGATCAAAATATCCTCCTTACCCTGTTTTAAGTTGACGCAACAAGAAGAAAAATAAAGAGTGGGAGAGAGAGAGAGAGAGAGAGAGAGAGAGAGAGAGAAAGAGAGAAAAAGAGAAAGAGAGAGAAAAGGGGAGGGAGGGAGGGAGAGGGAGAGAGAGAGAGAAATAAAGAAAGGGAGCGAGAGAGAGAGAGAGAAAGAAAGGGGGAAAGAGAGAGAGAGAGAGAGAGGGAGAGAGGAGAGAGAGAGAAATAAATAGAGAGGGAACAAACAAGAGCCTTGAGGGTCACCGAAGGGAGAAAAGTTTTAATAAATCTTGAGAGAAGAAAAATTACTTTTTGTTTGCAAGAAAA
The DNA here is from genome assembly GCF_000475195.1 of Diaphorina citri. NCBI lineage: Eukaryota > Metazoa > Arthropoda > Insecta > Hemiptera > Psyllidae > Diaphorina > Diaphorina citri. Next base: position 98,773 of record NW_007378244.1, on the reverse strand, counting down.
TGTCAACCATTTTCCACGAGTACAAAATAGTTCTAAATTATGAAATTAGTTTTAAATTATAAAATATAAGCTCTCTTGGGGTGGAAACGGACCACCATTTCAGTTCTCAGTAGACTCTTTAGCCAGCCAGCCTAGTTAGCTTAGTTGGTAGTGCGTCTGCCTTGTAAGCGCTAGGCCGCGGGTTTGATTCCCGCCCGGGGCGGATTTTATCCTGATGGGATAATGTTCGTTCTCGGAACGGCTGGCTTTTTCCTATCCTGTCTTCCTTCTCTCTTCGATTTCGGTACGATAAGACCCTAGCAGTTACAATTCCCTCTGTCAAACCTCTTAAAAAAAGAAAAGTAGATAGACTCTTTAAAGCCAGCCTAGTTAGTTTTGGGGTAACGTGTCTAGGTCGCGGGTTCTCGGAACGGCTGGCTTTTTCCTATCCTGTTTCCCTTTATCGTGGATGCATAAGGAGTAAGAATAATTAAAAAATTCACGATTCTAAGCAATGTACAGACAAATCTACAATTTTATTTATATAGATAATGTGCGTAGAGCGGTATAGCTTTTAAAAATAAAACATGGACTGAGCTTTAGCAGTTATACAAAATAGGGACATATAGGGCACATAAAAATATGGACATCTATACCGACACGAGTAGAATAGAGTAGACAGGGTGTCCCAAAAGTCGTATGACACACTTCAAAGACGTGTTCCTAGGGCAGATTTAAGAATATTTTCACTCTATGGCCCGTTTCGTACCGAAAAAGCCAACTCAGAGGCTTAGGTGTAGGGGCACACAGTCCTAAAAGATGGGTTAAGCACGAATCTACGAATGGCCCGGAGATATTTTTTTTTTTTCACCTTGCTAGTAGCTTTTTAAGTTGGTCCCCAAAAGTTGATTTTCTTTTATCTAGGTCGTCCCAAAATGTCCCAAATAATAGTAAGACTTACGAAACTCCCTGTTTGACATAGGTGTAAAGGTACATATAGCTACAATATGATCCTATCTATTATACAAGTCGCACAGACAGACACATGTCTGGCATAGTAACAGTCTTGGCATAAGAATGATTCAGAGATTCAGCCTAGCATCGTATACGTGGCAGTCTTGGCATAAGAAGCTTGATTCAGAAGAGACGTAAAATTTACGAAATCTAAGCAGTCTTGGCATAAGAGAGTGATTCAGAAGAGACGTAAAATTTACGAAATCTAAGCAGTCTTGGCATAAGAGAGTAGAAGACAGGATAGGAGAAAGCCAGCCGTTCCGAGAACGAACATTATCCCATCAGGATAAAATCCGCCCCAGGCGGGAATCGAACCCGCACTACGAGTATTTATGTAGTTGTAGCTATTTGGAGTAGGGAGTAGGTATTTAGCTCTTACCACTTACACTTACCATTGCTATAGTGAAGGTCAATTTATAATAATAGAACCACTAGGCCAGAGGTTCTCAAACTGGGGGGGCGCGCCCCCCTGGGGGGCGTGGAGACAAATCATACGAAATCTAAGCAGTCTTGGCATAAGAGAGTGATTCAGAAGAGACGTAAAATTTACGAAATCTAAGCAGTCTTGGCATAAGAGAGTGATTCAGAAGAGATGTAAAATTTACGAAATCTAAGCCGTCTTGGCATAAGAAGCATGATTCAGAAGAGACGTAAAATTTACGAAATCTAAGCAGTCTTGGCATAAGAGAGTGATTCAGACGTAACACTATATGAAATACAGCTAGTATGAAATATGTAAAAGAATTAAAAAATTATTTCTCAAAGCAATCCGAGACTCATCATGAAATTCAAAAGTGGTCCGCGTGCTAGGTCGATGCGACGGTTTGATTCCCCCCCGGGGCGGATTTTGTCCTAAACAGATAATGTTCGTTCTAGGAATGGCCGACTCTCTCTCTTGGTTCATTCTCCTTCTCTCTTCGATTTCGGGACGATAAGACCTTAGAAATAGATCAGTTGCGCTTACTTGGGTGACGTTTCAAAGTCATAGAGCAGGAAATGAGGACCAACGGAATTTTTCTTTTTCTTCAACGACTTCTAGATCCCGAGATAAATCGATTAAAAAAAACCGGTAAATCAAACCTCCAGTTCTGAAATTCCTCCCGCGCTAACTGCTTGAGCCACTGAGGTTGGTTCGTTTTGTTATTTCATAAAACCTATAAATAGGAAACCCACTTACTTGAATATAAAAAAAATCTCAAAGTTTCAAATTCTCGTTTTGTTCTTCCATAAAACCCATAGGTAAAAATAATATACCGTGGGGGGGGCGTGAAAAAATGACAATATGCCCAAAGGGGGCGCCATGCAAAAAAGTTTGAGAACCACTGGGTTAGAGTAATTGAATCTACCCACCTCCTTTTCAGTGTCATTTATTTAGAATACACATAAAAAATGAATAAAATCTCGAGCTTTGCCTGTTTTAATTTGATTAGAGATGTCAATAAAAAATTTATGATGGCAAGAAGTTTATCTTAGCCAATATCCTATCTAGTCTCGGCTCAGGTGTTGAGGAGAATTTTACTGCTGATATTCTAAGGAGAAATACATTCGGATGAGAGATGAATGTGAGAGAAAGGAGAGTTGGGAAAGAGACGACTGGGAGAGAGGAAGGAAGATGCGTATGGGAAAGAGAAGTGGAAACACTTGTGATGAATTAGTCAACACTACCTCCGAAACTCTCACACAACCCCCTCCTATACCCCTTTCAGTCACCCTCTCCTGCCTCCTTTAGAATAAACAACCCTGTTCCTCTTTCAGTATCAGTAACTCCTTCCTACCTCCTTCAGTAACCTCCTCCTATACATCTTTTAGTAACCCCCTTCTACCTCCTTCAGAACATACGACCCTGTTCCTCGCTCTTAAGTTCTTAACCCTATCAGTCTTCCCCTCTGTCCTGATTTTGTTTCCTAAACCCTTTTTCGTAATAATTTATTTAAAACTTCTTCAAAGTCGGAACATCAGTTGGAATGACGCTGTTTAGTTTTTTAGTTTGTTTGTTTTTAATTATTATTTTATATGTTCTACTTATCCCCCTTTGACATTCATTACTACTGTAAACATGTCTGCTGGTCTAAGCTCCAAACTTTTCTATTTCTATGAAATAATAATGGACTCAAGTTTAATATGTATTTTCGGGAAACATTCGGAAAGGGAATAGGTTCCCTTTTGGAAACTGAAACGGCGCCTGTACCTACTAAGTCATAGGAAATCAATTGAATATAAAAAAAATCTCAAAGTTTCAAATTCTCGTTTTGTTCTTCCATAAAACCCATAGGTAAAAATAATATACCGTGGGGGGGGGCGTGAAAAAATGACAATATGCCCAAAGGGGGCGCCATACAAAAAAGTTTGAGAACCACTGGGTTAGAGTAATTGAATCTAACCACCTCCTTTTCAGTGTCATTTATTTAGAAACACATAAAAAATGAATAAAATCTCGAGCTTTGCCTGTTTTTATTTGATTAGATGTCAATAAAAATTTATGACGGCAAGGTATTTATCTTAGCCAATATCGTATCTAGTCTCAGCTCAGGTGTTAAGGAGAATTTTACTGCTGATATTCTAAGGAGAAATACATTCGAATGAGAGATAATTGTGAGAGAAAGGAGAGTTAGGAAAGATGACGCGCCATCGGAATCGGTTTTGGTTCCGAAACTCTGAAAGTTTCCACTAGACCAACCCCGTTCGAACTGAGAGGAGGACCACTACACCACCGAGGTAGGAGTAAACTGAACCGTTTGGGTCGAGTGGTAATGTACTGTCTGACCATGCAGAAGGTTCTGGGTTTGATTCCTGGGAGTTGTACCGTCGGAGCAGACATTTCCTCCTCTCAGTTCGAACGGGGTTGGTTGAAACTTTCAGAGTTTCGGAACCAGAACCGATTCCGATGGCGCGTCATCATTGATTTCCTATGACTTAGTAGGTACAGGCGCCGTTTCAGTTTCCAAAAGGGAACCTATTCCCTTTCCGAATGTTTCCCGAAAATACATATTAAACTTGAGTCCATTATTATTTCATAGAAATAGAAAAGTTTGGAGCTTAGACCAGCAGACATGTTTACAGTAGTAATGAATGTCAAAGGGGGATAAGTAGAACATATAAAATAATAATTAAAAACAAACAAACTAAAAAACTAAACAGCGTCATTCCAACTGATGTTCCGACTTTGAAGAAGTTTTAAATAAATTATTACGAAAAAGGGTTTAGGAAACAAAATCAGGACAGAGGGGAAAACTGATAGGGTTAAGAGCGAGGAACAGGGTCGTATGTTCTGAAGGAGGTAAAAGGAATTTTTTGTGATCGTTAAGAAGAGTACTGACGGTGACATAGGCTACTTAATTTTGTCCATTCTATCTTGGTTCTCAAATAGGCGGCTCTCCAAAGTTATACTTGGTCCCGTATACAAAGGACGGGTCAACCACTAGTTATAAATAAATAGGTGTCTTTCTACCTTCAAAAAAATTCTATGCCACCCTAAAATTAGAGGTGTAAAGTGTAAACGAGTTCTTGAAGAACCAGGTTGAAATAACATTTCAGAGACAGAGTTTTGTTAAAGCAGCTATCTAACATATTTGGCTATTCGTATTCCCGTCATGCAAGAGACTTCACACAATTTTCTTTTGAAGAAACCTCAAACATTTTCACCAAGCTGAAGCTTTGACACATTGGACAATATGTCGGGTGTCCCTTTTCTAAATTGAAAAAGGGACATTTCGAACACGTAATAAGCTGAAAGAAACCACACCTTGAAATAATTACCTACATATCCCCTGGTCCCTTGGATATTTATAAGGAAAAAGAACTACCAGTCTCCCTGAATCACTCAGGGGAATCGAAAGAACTTGGGAAAATTGAATAAAAATCTGGTGCGAACATTACACGACTTTCCTTATGTTATCCAGCGGATTTCGAAATCTCACAAAAAAGCGGCCGAAATACTGCCAACTGCTACGATCTCAACCAAAAGTTTTAGTTGCATCTTTGTCACATTTGTGAACAACAAATCAAATTTCAAGTCTCTAGACTCTCTAGCTCTTACTGATCTCGAGATATTTTGTTTACAGACAGACACACACGGACCAATGGCTGAAACTTTGGATTTAAGCTCTAGGGACCTCAAAACGTGTTCTGGCACTAAAAACTGACCATCGAAATTTCACCCCCCTTACTTTCCTTTCTATAGGATAGGAAAGTAAAAACGACAAAATGTTCCAAAGGGAAAGAATAGGAAATAGAGTATAACATGTCACTTATGTCTCTCGGTACCTACTACCTACATTATGTCAGTCGAAATAAATACACTTTTTTTCAATGGCTTCCCGAAGTGAAACAAAGATTCACCTCAGGAAAGGAATGTCACAAAAGATCTAACCAGGTCGCAGTGACATAGGGCTTTAATAAAGCCGATGGCCCTACTTATACCAATAACGTCTGAGTACCAGTAAGTTTTTGTTATTCCTCCTCATACTATACACTATGTGGGGATGAATCTCACCTGATAAATCACCTGGTAGGATCACGAGTCTTGGGTCATGATTTGAGAAATGCTGCAGTCAAGAGTGCAAGGCTATGAACTGTATGGACATCATGATGTTGTTACTACCAATGACGAGGTGTATGTGTCAGAGGCAATAGTAGATTCTTGTAGTATATATAAGTACCTTATAGTGGTTATTCATTCTGTTTACTATACGTACTTATAAGGTCGAATGCACTGAATATACATTTCAGTCACGAGACAATGTTCAATCAAGAAGTAAACTTCAGGCGAGGTATGGTCACCGGAAAAAGTTCGAGACCTACCACATGCTTATTCGCTGGATTTGAAAATCCCATTCACTGGATTCGGATCTGGATTCATTAGATACATATGTACCTAGATACTGAATCTAATGGAGCAGTTGAAAATGGATAAACATTATAAATAGATAGTGCTTTCGGGGATGTTCAACATTCGAAAGGTATTTTTCGTCGAACTCCTCAATGAAAACGGAACGAGCCCACGGACTGAGATTAATTAATTTCAACAACACGAGCTTCAGGAATCAGTTCAGGCTTCAGCAATCAATGAGTCTGTGGTTGATGAAGCAAAACTTTGCATTCTAATGTTGCTAGATTTTTGGTCTGGTGCGGTTTGGGGTGCGGGCCCAAACATTCAACAGTTGCCGCACGGAATTTTTGGAGTCTGGTCTACATCAGTAAAAGAGGAAAATTGAGATCGAAGGGGCGGGCGCCCTCGCCCCCCCTCCCCCCCAAAATACGGGCCTGATCATGAGACTGTAGATCCGGGGGTTAATAAATAATAGGCCAATTTGGGTCGTGTAAAACAGACCATAAGTTAAAATCGTCGAGTTAATATTAATTTGGAAGTCACTTCGTTCGTTCAAAACTTGACCCGTTTCAATTAATTAATTCAATTCAATTATATATTTTATTACAATACTATGGCATGTTACATGTAATTTACAAAATTCCTTAAATTTCATTGTATTTTCTTTTCGGAAAGGGAACTGATTCCGATGGCAGACCATTTGGGATTTCCTATATGATTTAGTACAGGCGCCATCAAGCCAAAAGAGGGGGAACGAGCTTCAGAAGAGGGGAAAAAGAGGAAAATGCATCTTTTCTCAGCACCAGGGTCAACATTGTTCTCTTGCCCCCACAAAGTTCTCACTGTGGTGAAACACAATACCGCTTTCCACACCAAGTTTATTAAAAACATACAGTCGGGACGTAGCGTAGGTATAGGTATATATAGGAACACAGGTGAAGAAAAAGTTTAGGGGTTTATAAGGTTAAATCCCTCTTCTTCTCCCAAACCATCAGACAACCTCCACGAGAGAAAACTTTATCCTGTTATAGCTTATTGGCCAAATAAAAGAAAAACACGTTTTTCTTCTCTTTTTATCAGAGGACCTAAATTTTCATATCCCTGAAATGCTTAAACCTCACTCTTATGCTGGTGTTTACCAACTCGGGATTGAGATGAAACGAGGATTTCCCTATACTTAATATCTAGGTCAGGGTTGTCCAACCTTAGGGCACCCGAGGGCCCCAAGAGACCAAGGTAGAGAGTTGGCGGGCCGCAAAAACTCAACTCACGGGGGGGGGGATGGTCTGGTGTAATGTAATTATAATATAATTTTATTTTATTATGAAGGTCAGTGGAGTTCAAAGGATGCCACGTGCCACTATGATATTAGGTTATACAGCATTGCGTTTGATGGTACCTAGAATTAGAAACTAACTATGAAATTTGTAAGGTAAACTGGGATAATTTTTATAAATTTGAAAATTTTCATGCATTAATCGGCAATACGTGTTGGGAAATCAGGATTATCAGGAAATACAAGGAATAGGTAATAATGCTGGAGAATTACTGTATGAGTTAGCTTTCCTTTATAAGGAATACGAATAATCCTGGGGAATTATAAGGAATAGGGAAGGAAAAGAACAAGGCAATACGTGTTGGGAAATCAGGATTATCAGGAAATACAAGGAATAGGTAATAATGCTGGAGAATTACTGTACGAGTTAGCTTTCCTTTATAAGGAATAGGAATAATCCTGGGGAATTATAAGGAATAATCCTGGGGAATTATAAGGAATAGGCATCAATATTGGAAAACATCAGAGTGTGGAAAAGAACATAAATCTACGTTTTGATGATAAATTACAATCGAGGGAAATGCCGTAATAACAAAGGAATGAAATAATGAGAGAAGAAGGTGATAAAGGGAGGGAGGGATGGGGAGAGAGGATGAGAGAGAGAGGAAGGGAGAGAGGGATGGGGAGAGAGAGAGAGAGGGAGGGAGAGGGATGGGGAGAGAGAAAGGGAGAGAGAGAGAGAGGAAGGGAGAGAGAGGAAGGGAGAGAGAGGAAGGGAGAGAGAGAGAGAGGGAGGGAGAGGGATGGGGAGAGAGAAAGGGAGAGAGAGAGAGGAAGAGAGAGAGGAAGAGAGAGAGGAAGGGAGAGAGAGGAAGGGAGAGAGAGAGGGAGGGAGAGAGGAAGAGAGAGAGGAAGGGAGAGAGAGGAAGGGAGAGAGAGAGAGAGGAAGAGAGAGAGGAAGAGAGAGAGGAAGGGAGAGAGAGGAAGGGAGAGAGAGAGAGAGAGGGAGGGAGAGAGGAAGAGAGAGAGAGAAGGAAGGATTATTATTATTAAAAAGAAGACAAGAAATGAAGAGAAGAGAGAGAGAGAGAGAGAAAGGGACAGAAAAAGAAGAGAAAGGAAAAGAGAAGAGAGAGAGAGAGAGAGAGAGAGGGACAGAAAAAGAAGAGAAAGGAAAAAAGAAGAGAGAGAGGGGAAGAAGCTTTTTATTCATCCCCATCCCGTAGTTTGCCTTTCGTCAGATGGGCGAGAAGGGGCACAATACTTCCCATTTAGGTGCTGGGTCAACACGAGAACACCAGAAAGTAACCCGTTGAAATATTTGCAATCGAAAAACGAGTACAAATTTTTGTCGATGGTGGGATTCGAACCCGGGACCTTCTGCATGGCAAGCAAGCGCGTTACCACTGGACCAACCGTGCCCCCAATATGATCCATTTAAATAGGATTTAAATCTAAGCCTCTTTGAAGTTTTGTTGAAATTAGTTTTGATTATTTATCTGTTTCAAATGTAATATTATCTTGTGTTTCAGATCACTGTGTACCTGGCCAAACGTGACTTTGTAGATCACGTCACTCATGTAGATCCTATAGGTAAGTGTTTCATTATCATTAGCTAGTAAGTAGTTGACTCTTTCGAAAAGAAAAAACAGATTAACTGTTTTCAAAGAAACAAGTGCCCTCTAGGTCTAGGAAGACATCTTGCTTGCATCTTCTTTTTGTGTGACTTCAGAATCTTTCAAAAATGAGCACGGAAATATTTTTGAACTTTGATATTGTATGATAGGACATCACGGCTGTTTTAACTTTTTTAGAACAAGTTCAAATTGAACTTTGAAAGATTCTCGATTTTTTTTTTTTTTCTTTTCTTATTTTATATATAGTTTTTTTTTTGGGGGGGGGGTTTTGCATTTTTCGCGACATTTTGCATTTAATATGGGATGCGAATTCGACCTTAAAAGCAATTTTGCGACATATTAGGTACCTACATGCGGAGTCAAGCTTCCACGCAAAACGTTTACCCAGATGCATAATTTTCCGTTTCTCTTTTCCCTGATGCCATAATGTCGAATATATTAGCACCTCTAAGCTCCAAACAGTTTTCAAATATTTTCAATACGTATGTATTAGGTATTAGGCACCTCCATAATGGGTACATAAGCTTCATCTACCAATTGTGTACTTGTAGGTACCAATGTATACCGATACAGGTGTGTGTATGTGTACCACTGTACCAGTGCACTTATAACCATGATTTTTTTCTCACACTCATCTAAACAGAATTCCGGGGACACCATTCTTTATTTTCTTAACCCAATGAAGTAGAACTTTGTTTACCATGTGATTGCATCCCTAACCCCTAACTCTCTCGCTATTATTGTTTACATAACAAGATGAGTGAGAACTTTCAATACAGCGTTTGTTTACCAAGCACTGTACGGTAAACTCCATAGGTAATGGCTATGTACAGGCCTGATTATCGAGGGGTCTCAAGAAGAACCCATGTAAAATGAAGTCAGAATACCCTCTCGTGGTTGGGCCCTGTGACATACACAAAAAGTCCGCACGCTGAGGCTTAAGTGTTAGGGGCACACAGCCCCAAAAGATGGGTGAACCTTGTACGAATCTCCGGGGGGTCTTGTGTGAGAGAAGGTTTGAGCCCAGCACTGCCCCCTGTGACACGGGAGACCCAAATTTGAACCCCTTCAGAGGAGGCGCATAAAAAGCCCAAGGGGGGCGTCATGCTTCCCACCGGACACACTTGATCTAAAGATGTTTTAAAAGTGGATGAATAACATTATAATAAATTCTAACCTGACCCTCAGCAAACTATGACATGGGAATCCAACAACCGAATACAATAGAAATGGAAACTGAGAAGCCATTCACGATTTGTTGAAAATTTCAGTGTCAAACCAATTTTTAGTTTATTATCGCCAGCCTAGTTAGCTTAGTTGGTACATTTAATGCATTACTTTTTTCCCCTCTAAAAATACAAATGTATTTTCTCGAGAATAAATGAAAATGTTATGCTTTTTGCAGACGGTATACGAATGATACGATGCAAAGTGGAAATAAGTATAAGTACCTACCTACGCTGTCTGTATACTCGTGTCAGAAGGTTTAGATATGTAGATAGAGGATTTATCTACCTACACCATAATCTACTATTAGCCACTTTAGGGACCTTACTGCATGGTGTAACATATATGATACACTAAGGTTTTACCGGTATATCTCGGTTAAAAAAAAAGATAAAAAAAAATAAAAAGAATGGGTATCTTAGAATTCCCTAAGGCAACACATATTTTTTTTTCGGCAAAAAAGAAAAAATCATGCACTTAAGGGTTAAACATTACAAAGATTAAAGATTACATTAAAGATTCGAGAGTGTTTCTAGACATATTGATAGGACTAGATATATCTATTTCTAGATATATTAATTCTTTCTTTATCCCTCTCTTCTGAGATAGACCTGACAGGCGGACCTATTCAGCCGTACCTGTCAGGTCTACCTGATAGTGAGTGTGCTCATCAGGTATCAGGTAGACCTGACAGGTGGACCTACCAAGTCTACCTGATAGTGAGTGGCTGGCCTAGTTTGAATAATTTTTGTTTGAATAGTTATTTGGTCTCCGCCACTAAAATCTCATAACACTCAATTGTTCCGGATTATGAAGAGAGAGAGAGAAAGGGAGAGAGAAAGAGAGAGAGAGAGAGACAGAGACAGAGAGAGAGGCGCTTTTCACGCTGCTCCGGAAATTATTCAAATTTAATAATCCTAGAACACCCCCCTCCTCCCTTCCATCCGGCCCTACATGCCTCTTCAGTTAAATTTTGTACACTACATGACGCTCTCTCCTTTTCATTCTCTCTCTCTTTAATTCTTTCTTTATCCCTCTCTTCTGAGCCTCTATCTTTCTCTCTCTCTCTCTAGATATTTCGAGAGAGAGAAAAAAAAGGAAGGAAAAGAGAGAGAGAGGGAGAGAGAAAGAGAGAAAGAAAGGGAAAGAGACAGAGAGGGAAAGAAAAAGAGGAGCAGAGACAGAGAGAGACAGAGGGAGAGAGAGAGAGAAAGAAGAGGTGAGAAAAAGGCACAAAAAAGGCTTTAAAAATGACTAAAACCTAAAACTCTCACAAGCATTCCAGATTAGGGGGAAAAAGGAGGGGGAGTAATGACTTAGAGAGAGGAAGGAGTAGAAACTTAAGGAGGCAGTAGAGCCTTAGAGAGGAGGGGGTTGACTTAGGGAAAGTTTAGAGCGAAAATTCAGCCTTAGGGAATAGTGTGCATGAGGCGTGTCGCGGGTGAATTGAAAATGTTAATTAGTTTGTAAGCCGTGTCCACAAGGATATAATGATCCCCACAAAGCTTTTTTTTCCTTCCTGAGTTTCTGCAAAGTTATGATTTTTAATGTTCCCGAGTAGGTAGGTACATACATATGTACGACATGTTTTATTACGGCTAAGTACCTATACATAACTACTATAGGCAAGTACATAAATAGCTTACACATGGTATGGGGGAGCTTTGTAGAAGTTTCATGTCACAACCATGTACCTATGTCGTGAATTTATTCATGGTTGACCCTTATTTTAATTTAAAAATGTGATTAATTGATTATCTTCAGCTGATGAGCCTCAGGTCCTAAAAAAAGGCCCTTAATTGGTATAAATGTGGTCCCGCCAGCCTACTTAGCTTAGTTGGTAGTGCGTCTGCCTTGTAAGCGCTAGGCCGCGGGTTCGATTCCCGCCCGGGGCGGATTTTATCCTGATGGGATAATGTTCGTTCTCGGAAACGGCTGGCTTTCTCCTATCCTGTCTTCCTTCTCTCCTCGATTTCGGGACGATAAGACCATAGCAGTTAAAGTTCCCTCTGTCAAACCTCTTAAAAAAAAAAAAAAAAAAAAAAAAAAAAAAAAAAAAAAAAAAAAACAAAAAAA
>NW_007378244.1:64487-85954 GCF_000475195.1 Diaphorina citri | reverse complement strand
AAAATCGGATAATCACCCATCCAGATATTAACCAAAGTAATTGTTGCTTAACCCTCATTTCGTGGAAAATGTTCAATAATAATAATAATAATAATAATAATAATAATAATAATAATAATAATAATAATAATAAAGATCGTTCAGTGAACAAAATCCCCGTTCAAACCTCACGTTCCCTCTTACCCATTCCCGCGTGTTTCCCCCACTCTTCCCTAAACTGTGGATTTACACAAATTACACCCTCTTATAACACAGGTAGGTACATAGCTAAAGTGTGCCTACATAAATTCCCCCCCTCCTCGGCTTTTCAGACAGTCTGAAAGCGTAAATGCTAATAGTAAAGGCTAATTAGAGGGGGCCTGCAAGGTAAAGTGTTTTCACAACGCACGCAATTCTTGTGTTCTCGGCTCAACTCAACTTTTAATGTGGATTTTTTTTCTTTTTTTGCTTTCCCGTTTTTTACCTTTTTTCAACACAAAAGTACAGGGAAAGCCTCTTCAATGTCTTTGGGACTTGAGGAAACTTGGCCCTTTGCAATCTTTGCACTTTCCTGTCATTTTAGCAAAGTCATGACAGAGTATTCTAGAAGAAAAGCCCAGGAATAAAGATCAGCCAGTCTAGTTATTTTGCAGGGTATCTGCCTTGTAAGCGCTAAGTCACGGGTTCGATTCCTGCCCGGGTCCGATTTTACCCTAAACATCAGATAAGGTTCGTTCTCGGAACGGCTGATGACTTTTTATCCTATCCTGGTCTGCCTTCTCTCTTCACTCTCGGAAAAAAAAAAAAAAAAAAAAAAAAATGAGAGCTAATACCTAAAGGAATTCAGGAATCTCTTGAAACCTGAGGATCGAAAAATAGTAATCTATTGAAAGACGACACTGAAACAAAAGTGAGTGTTGTGGTGATACTGATGATGATATTGATGATAGTGTTGATGAAAATGATGGTGATACTGATGATAATAATGACGATGATGATAATGTTGATAATAAAGATACTTCTGATAATAATAATAAGGTTTATTCAGTTTCTTCACAAATTTCATCGTGTTCTGCAGAGCCTGACGGTAATGCCTGAGCAGAGCCTGACGGTAATGCCTGAGCAGAGCCTGATGATAATGCCTGAGCAGAGCCTGACGGTAGGTAATGCCTGAGCAGAGCCTGACGGTAATGCCTGAGCAGAGCCTGACAGTAATGCCTGAGCAGAGTCTGAGTTCCCTAAATCAAACTTTTTTTTTAAGTTTCAAAGTAGATTTTAAGAACCCGGTAAGAAATGTGTTATGAAGGCCTCTAGAAGAGCAGCCTTAAACAAGCGTTAAGGATCAAGAGTAATCCTTAAACAGGCCGAAAGGGGTGAGAGGAGCCTTAAAAAGGCCTTAGGTAAGGAGTGCACTTCCCGTTCTCATACTCCACTTACCTAACTACGTCTATAAAAAAAGAAGAGCATGTTATACCTACCAAGAGAGAGGAAGAGGGGGAAGGAGCAGAAGAAGAATAAGGAGGAAGAAGAAGAAGAAGAAGAGGAGGAGGAGGAGGAGGAGGAGGAGGAGGAGGAGGAGGATGAGGAGAGTTTCAAAATTTTAATGACTTTACGGGAACACAGCGTCACTTCCTACTCCCATATTTCTCGTTTTAAAATTCTTCCTTCTTCTCCTCCTCCTCCTCCTTCCTCTTCTTCTCCTCCTTCCTTTCGTCTCCTCAGTCCTTTGTCCTTTACCTGCTCGCATATTACCTTCCTACAATTATTATTACCATGTTACTTTAATAAAATGACATCTTTATAACGGGGCCCCCCGGACCCTACATTCTTCCTTTCAGTTTTCCTTCACGTTTCTGTGAGGTTTTTTTGCATGTAAAGGCTCCGGCACAATACAAACAGAAGAGAAGTACCAAAGACATTGAAGAGGCTTTCCCTGTATTTCTGTGTTGAAAAAATCTGGTGTGAACATCACACGACTTTCCTCCGGGACAATATGCAAACAGAAGAGAAGGGCAACTCGGAAAGGAAACTGATTGAGCAGAAATCTGGGTGACCCACAGTGATTTCTTGGTAAGTCAATTGAGCACAGACCAGTCTAGTTAGCTTGGAAGGTAGCGCGTCTGCCTTGTCAGTGCTAGGTTGCGGGTTCGATTCCCGCCCGGGGAGGATTTTTTCCTCGGATGAGGTTTGTTCACGGGACGGCTGGCCTTCCACTATCCAGTTTTTCTTCTCTCTTCACTTTTGGGACGATATAACATTGGCAGTTACAGTTCCCTCTATCAAACCTCTCCACTCTCGGGACGGTAATGCCTGAGCAGAGCCTGACGGTAATGCCTGAGCAGAGCCTGATGAGTACTTTTCAGGAACATTTTAGTTTCTTATATCATATCATGATTTGTTCATTTTCTTCTTCTTCCTCTACTTCTTGATTATGTCAAGATACTTCTGATAATGAACATTATCATGTTGATAAAAATAATGATACTGATATTAATATTAATAATAATGATGAAAATGATGATGACAATGGTAATAATAATAATGATGATGATAATATTGTTGATAATAATAATGACAGTGATGGTGACATTGATGATAATGATGATAGTATAGGTAGCTCAGATTGTACTTTATGAAGACAAAACATATGAGAAGAGGAAAATAGTGCTGATAATGTTGATATTGATAACAATACTGATGATACTCATAGGCATAATAATGATGATACTGATAGTAATAATAATGATGATACTATAGATTGTACTTTATGAAGACAAAAGATACGAGAAGAGGAAAACTAGACGGATTAGAATTTCTCGAGTGTATACAGGGTGGTACTGGAAAATGCAAGAAATTTTTTTTGTTCGAAAATTATGAATCTTACAAATGTATCGAAAACATCTTAGAAATGTATGTATCGAAAATATCTTACAAATGTATGTATCGAAAATATCTTAGGTCCAGCAAAAATTCCTTTCGGAATTTCTCCTCTTCTGAAGGTCATTTCCCCTATTTTTCCTATAGTTTAGTACAGGCACTATCACGCCAAAAGAGGGGAAACGAGCTCCAAAAGAGGGGAAAATGCGAAAGGAAAATACGGCTAAGCTTACAGCCCGGACGTGGTTAGGTTTAATTGATGTGGATCAACCATACGAGTAGATTAGATGTAGACGAGCTGTCACCATAATATCTAACATTTACCTGAAGAGATTCTCTAGGTACCAAAGTTTGAGCTACCCTGTATTAACTTTCATACAAAAGGTATACTAAGCATAATACTACTGAAAACTACTTATGCTCCAGTTTTGTTCTCTATATAATTCTACATAAGTGCCTACAGAGATTTAGATAACTCTATACAACTAGGTAGTTATGTACCTATGTTGTCTATAAAACTTCCCCCAGACTGATAAAGACTAGATTTTAAGAACACAAAAACAACAGGCCTGGATTTATCATGAACCAAATAAGAGGGTGGCCTAGGTCTTCGAATAAAAATTCCATTAAATGAATAGAGAATTACCCTATGGAATCGAAGGAGAAGAGAATATTACGGATTCAAAGGATAAAAAAATATTGAAAAAAAAAAAAATCAAATGAATAATTTCCAATATCTTCTCAGGTCATTAAAAAAAAGCTTCAGGTATTGAGAATGGGGTAATGTACGTTCAACAGGATTATTTGCCCCCCCACCCCTTGACCTCTTATACCGCCCCCTAGACCCTACTTGTCGTCCCTACTCCATGAGGTCTATACCAATATTATTATAGGCTCAGTCCTTCAGTTTACCTCCATCACACACCGACTACGAATGTCTCCTCCCCCTACCCCCCCCCCCCTCCCTACTCTTAACCTTACACAGTTATTCCAGGCAATTACAACAGAAGTACCATAGTAGGTATAATGTGAACCTGTGGTACCGAAATCGTCCCCGTTACCTTTTTCCAATACCGAATATGGTCCCAATTTTGGTATACCAGGCCAAAAACTGAGTTCAGCCGTATGCTCCAAAAAAGAACGGAATGCAGAAGAAAATGAGAATCTAAAAGTTTACCCCGCCCAGAAAAGCTTGGCATTTTGAGAACCAAAATCCAAACAGTGGCGATGGCAGGTTTACTTTTTGATAGAGGGAACTGTAACTATGTACTAGGCTCTTGTAGTCAATAAATCAAAGAGAGACGGAATTCAGGACAGAAGAAAGTCGCCGTTCCAAGAACGAATATTATCCGTTCAGGATAAAATCTGCCCCGGGCGGGTAACGAACCCACGGCCTAGCGTTTACAAGCAGACTCTCTAACCCCAAGCTAACTAGGTTGGCATTTAGTGGATCTGAAATCTCCACTAATATACCTGATGAGTTGCATATTGCATAATTAATTTATTAAACGGCGTTCATACAATAGGAATATTTTTTCTAGAACTGGCTAGAAAAAATTTAAATTGCTTGAAAAAAATCAAAAAATTCCGGGGACGAAGTCGGGTGCAGTCCTATCGCACCCACCCTGTACCCACTTCATCTAATCAATCTCCACTCTAGGCTTGTTCACAGGCATTCAGATTGAGTCTTCTCTCAATTCAAGTAAAAAAATATATATATATATATATATATGCGAGGACGAGGTAGAAAAACATAACTGGAGGTGGAATAGGAGGAGGAGGAGAGGAGGAGGTGGAGGAAGAGAAAGAAGAAGAGAAAGGACAAGAGAGAAGGAAAGGGCAAGAGAGGAGGGGGAGAAGAGAGGGGGAGAAGAAAGGGAGAAAGGAAAGAGAGGAGGAGAAAATGGAAAGGGAAGGACAAGAGAGGAGGATAAGAAAGGTAGAAAATGGGAAGAGGAGGAGAAGAAATTGGGAGAAGGTGAAACGGATGAGACGGAAGGAGGAGGAGAAGATGGACAAGAGAGAATGGAGAAGAGAAGAACGAGAAGGAAAGGCGGGAGGGAAAGGGCTCTTTTTTTGCCTGCCCGTTTACGTGTAGTATCCCTTTCAATACCGACGTCAGATTGGGGACTTTGTTCGGTGAGTTCATCAGTACCTACTATTACATAATCTTGTGCTCACAAGTCATACTCGGACCTATATAGGTAAAAATGCAGTTTCTTTGTGTTATTATGTCACAAATTTGGTGCTCACTGCAGCATTGTAAGATTTTCCCAATAGGTATCTCAATAATCCTAAAATCCAATGTTTACCTACCATGCTGGCGCCGGTCGCTATGCGCATTTATATGTCATAGCTACTCATTTTCCTCACGAGACTGAGTGGACCCCACAACAGCCAGTCACGGAATCAATCATTTGCATGATACAAATTTCTTGACCCCACCGGGAATTGAACCCGGGTCTCCCGCGTGCAAGGCGAGCACAGTGACCACTACGCCATGGGAGCTGACAACTCGGACCTATATAGGTCTGTCAGTGTCAGACGGTCTGAGAGACCACAGTCTGAAGCTTCGTAATAAATTCGTCTAATACTAATAAACCATCTTTTTGGGACTGTTTGCCCCTACACCTAAGCCTCATAGTGGGCTTGTTGTGTATGGAGTTAAGCAAAAGCTCTCAGACCACGGTCTGTCAGGCGGTCTGAGTGAAGGTACCTCTGAACGTTTTTAGAGCCAAACCCGTGTAGTGTTTCGAGTCCAAACCAAGTCATAAAAGTATAGGTAAGCTTTCTTTTTAATTTTTTTTTAAGAGGTTTGACAGAGGGAACTGTAACTGCTATGGTCTTAGGACAGAAAAAGAAGAGAAAGGAAAAAAGAAGAGAGAGAGGGGAAGAAGCTTTTTATTCATCCCCTCTCTCTCTTTCTCTCTCTCTCTCTCTCTTTCTCTCTCTCTCTTTCTCTCTCTCTCTCTCTTTCTCTCTCTCTCTTTCTCTCTCTCTCTTTCTCACTTACTCTATTTCTTTCTCACTCTCTCTTTCGCTCCTCCCCTTTCTCTTTTTTCTTCTCCCTTAACAAACATCCTTTATTAGAAAGCACATTATGCATTGTGAACGCTGGTAACAAAAGACACGCGAATCAAATATTGATGGAAAAGAACACTCCATTTATCAACTAAACTGAGGAAATGAAGATTGAAGCCTTTAATGGGGGGCGGGGGAAAATATACCATTTCAAAGGACACGCGAAATGAGAATGAGAACCTGTGCTGGTTGGATGGAAGAGCTCCTTTTGCTTCGCCAAAGAAAGGAAAAAAATTCCCAACTGAGAAAATGAGTTGGGGAGCTTTTGTTGATTGAGATACATTTATTTTGTTAGTTGATAAAGAAACACCATAAATTTTCTTGACTTGGCGGGGCGGAGCACTACCCCGCTCCTTAATAATTTCCTAACTGAGAAAAAGAGGAGCGGAAAATTTTGTTGATTGATACAGTTGGATCGAGTTGATTTTGATACATTTCTTACTTGATTGATGCAATAAAGAAAGTAATTACCTATGGAGTTTACCGTACAGTGCTTGGTAAACAAACGCTGTATTGAAAGTTCTCACTCATCTTGTTATGTAAACAATAATAGCGAGAGAGTTAGGGGTTAGGGATGCAATCACATGGTAAACAAAGTTCTACTTTATTGGGTTAAGAAAATAAAGAATGGTGTCCCCGGAATTCTGTTTAGATGAGTGTGAGAAAAAAATCATGGTTATAAGTGCACTGGTACACACCTAGGTAAGTATATTAGGTATACATTGGTACCTACAAGTACACAAGGGGTAGATGAAGCTTATGTACCCATTATGGAGGTGCCTAATACCTAATACATACGTATTGAAAATATTTGAAAACTGTTTGGAGCTTAGAGGTGCTAATATATTCGACATTATGGCATCAGGGAAAAGAGAAACGGAAAATTATGCATCTGGGTAAACGTTTTGCGTGGAAGCTTGACTCCGCATGTAGGTACCTAATATGTCGCAAAATTGCTTTTAAGGTCGAATTCGCATCCCATATTAAATGCAAAATGTCGGGAAAAATGCAAAACCCCCCCCCCAAAAAAAAAACTATATATAAAATAAGAAAAGAAAAAAAAAAAAAATCGAGAATCTTTCAAAGTTCAATTTGAACTTGTTCTAAAAAAGTTAAAACAGCCGTGATGTCCTATCATACAATATCAAAGTTCAAAAATATTTCCGTGCTCATTTTTGAAAGATTCTGAAGTCACACAAAAAGAAGATGCAAGCAAGATGTCTTCCTAGACCTAGAGGGCACTTGTTTCTTTGAAAACAGTTAATCTGTTTTTTCTTTTCGAAAGAGTCAACTACTTACTAGCTAATGATAATGAAACACTTACCTATAGGATCTACATGAGTGACGTGATCTACAAAGTCACGTTTGGCCAGGTACACAGTGATCTGAAACGCAAGATAAAATTACATTTGAAACAGATAAATAAAATATAATAATATAACATTTGGAAATCCACTTTATGGAATTAATATAGGATAATGGATTTCATGTAATACTGCAAATGTAGCTACTTTATAAATAATTCAAGATAATCAGATATAATAATGTACATCATATTATTAAAAACCCTCCAAGATAATATTAATGCATTTATTAATTGCGAATGCAGTTAGCAGAAATTCAATAACATTAGTTTAGGATTTTAATATTTTAAATCCCCAACAATAATTATGTCCAGACTAAAATAGATATATAATTTTAGAATTTTACCATTTTATATGCTCACAGTATTAGTTCAAACTATTTACAATTCTTCCCTCAAAAATATTCCGGAAGAAGAATTCGACTATTCGATTTTAATTGAGTTGCCTTTTATTCGAACATCATTCAAATTTAATTCACATTTGGAAATCCACTTTATGGAATTAATATAGGATAATGGATTTCATGTAATACTGCAAATGTAGCTACTTTATAAATAATTCAAGCTAATCAGACGTAGAACATTGATTGGTGTTGCCCTTTATCAGACTGACATTTAATTTGTACTTGTGCATAGCTCGGAATTGTACAATGAAACAAAACAGATTACTACTGTTTCAATTTACAATGAGATTAAGGTCAGGCAAGGAAATCTATTGATATACTTTCGATACTTTTCTTGTGCCTGAAGTAATTTGTATTAATAGATACTCGTAAAGAATGGATTTCAAAGTGGAAGATAATGTCGTACATACTTTCCTGTCGCAATTTTCAGGTGGCAATCCTGGTATGCGGCCAAATGGAGAGGACATGCACTCACGCAGATCTCCTGCGCAAATGAGAGAGCAGTCTACGTATCTACGTCTCAATCAAACTTCTGGGGAAGAAAGATTTGCGTCGAGCTTCCCGATATAGAGTTCAATATTAGAGTTCCGGAACCCAGTCACTCGATTGGGCTTCCGGCACTCTTTTTTCTTTGTTCGGGATACAACTCGGTAATTCTCAAATTTTCAATGTACATATATGGGTCATCTGGGTTATAAACTTCAGTTCCAAGTACTTGAGAAACTTACTAGCTCCCGCCGCGGATAAGCAATTTATTTTTTTAATTTCCGAAGGATCCAGTTAAAAAAAAAAACTGAAACTGAAATTAAAAACAATCTAGTTGTTCTGTTTGTTTCTTCGGGAAAATTAATTTTCGCAATCCCACTAAAACAAATTGTTTCCTCTCACTGAAAAAATGAGAAAGGGCACCAGAAACAGAAGATAAATTTGTTTTGGCAAAGCTACAAGTCTTCCGTCTTCCCCCTAAAACTGAAACTGAAATTAAAAACAATCTAGTTGTTCTGTTTGTTTCTTCGGGAAAATTAATTTTCGCAATCCCACTAAAACAAATTGCTTCCTCTCATTGAAAAATGAGAAAGCGCACCAGAAACAGAAGATAAATTTGTTTTGGCAAAGCCACCAAGTCTTCCGTCTTCCCCCTTTCCTCTTTTCGAGCTTTCCAAGGGCTTTGAACTTTCTAATTAGGTCAAAGATTTCCCATAGATAAAATGATTATTCTTCAAAATGACCTGGAGTTTAAAGATTAAAGAAGTCAAGAATATACCATTGCAAGATTTTAACGCTGAAGGAGTCACAGTTCAGACCAGAAAAGAGGCAAATAATGAGAAATGAGATACGGTGTGAGGTAATCAGCATAATCAGAAAGGATATCGTTGAAGAAAAGAGGTTATGACTGATTGGATGTAGTAGATTTTGATTCAATAACCATAGAATTTTTGGACGAAGTGTTGGGTGGGAAGTGAGAAGGTTTCACATATAACAAGGATCTGCCTGCGAAGATTTGTCAAGCCCAAGCGAAATGAGCATCTATGACGGACCCAGATTGTGGACGATTTTGTAAGGGCAGAATTTGGGAAACGAGTTGTTGCAGGCATTCTCAAATTCATCTCTGTTCTTCTGTTGTAGGACTTGTAGGCATTTCCAGGAACTGTGTCACTCCCTCTGTTGGTTTGATCCAGAGATCTAAGGATATTATTTGATGTATGGCTTAAGAGGGTCAAGAACGAAGTAATTTAGTTTGATAAAAAGAAGAAAAAAGTTGTAAAACAAAAGTACAACTTACCTTTCCGTTAGGAGAACTTTTCTTGAAAACCCTGCAAACAAACAGAAGGAAAAATCAGAAATGTGTTAATGGTATAACATCGTAATTACGCTCAAATGGTCCCGACGTTAAGCAATTACAACTACAAATTACAACTTTACAACTACAAATTACAACGACAAAGTAATTATCCTGAAAATTACATTGGCAAAGTAGGTGCTGCATTAGTGAAAAAATAGGTCATCCCAGAAAGAGGTCCCGAAAGAGCGTTTCAAACTTTGCCATCTCGTAAATTAATTATTAATGTTTCAACAAACGAGCTGAAAGCAGAATAAAAACTCGTGCAGGGACGTTCGGGGAGCACTTAAATCTCTGACCATTTTACGAACCATTTTTAAGCTCGACTGGTGAAAAAGGGGGTTAATTGGTATTAAATTAATTTATTATTCAAGATTGCAGGAGCGTATAAATAATACCAACCAGAATAAAAACTCGTGCAGGGACGTTCGGGGAGCACTTAAATCTCTGACCATTTTACGAACCATTTTTAAGCTCGACTGGTGAAAAAAGGGGTTAATTGGTATTAAATTAATTTATTATTCAACATTGCAGGAGCGTATAAATAATATAAACAGTAGAGATAGATAAGAGAGGGGGGTTAAACATTACCCAAAATCGACCAATACTTTGATATTGTAAAAAGCTTTTTAGGACCTGTAGGAGGAGGTGGTAAGCAGATAGATAGGTCGCATTCCAGTCAAAATATTCTCACACGTTTCACGATTAAATTATAAAATGGGCGTATTCACAAATTCACATCTGCTGCTCTAACGCCTGGACTACACGAGGCCAGCAACTGGACTGCCTACTTGCTTGGTCTAAACCAGCTTTAGTTGTCTGTAAAATATTTGACCGTTCATTTAACGTATATACTGTGACTGGAACCGAACCTGAACGGATAAGTATCTACACCACACACAATATTTGACCGTTCATTTAACGTATATACTGTGACTGGAACCGGAGCTGAACGGATAGTATCTGCACCACACACAAAAAGCCCACCTAGAGGCTTAGTGCCACAAAGGCGACCATAGAACATTGACCCTCGTCAAAACCATCGACTATCGCAGAAAAAATACTCTCCTCAATTTCTTGATTTTCTGCGAGGGTCGGTACTATGGTCAAGGCTCCGTTGAGGACGGTTCTATTCTCTAGCATGGTTTGTTTATTTTCTCTTGAGTCGGTACTTATAGGCGAGGGTCGATGGTCGGTTCTCCGTTGTGGAAGCCTACTTAGGTGTAGGAACCAAAGGTCCCATAGGTGTGCTAAGCTACACCAATCTACGAATGACTGGAGTCATGACTCCAAAGGGACAGTACAAATGAGGCTTAGGGTGGGTTCACCAACCTTATTGTTTTTGGCCAATACCAACCAACAAAATGTTATCTTAACAATCTTGTTATATCAAATGGAATGAACGCTAAGCCTGTTAGACTAACAGGCCTTTTAGGAGCTGAAAAAATATTGGTGAAATCCAACCTTTAAACCATGAACCCATCGATCGATCTATTCGTTGTAATAGAGGTCAAGCTGGTCAACACATCACGAGAGTTCGGTAAGAAAAGAACTAAAGTTTTTCGATCATCAATATCAATATCGAATGACTGTGGGGTGTGACCCTAAACGGACAGTGTAAATCGGACTCAAACCATAAACCCATCGATCGATCTCTTCGTTCTTGATGAATGATGCCTCGGTAACTTTGTGAAGACCTATTCGTTGTTCGAAATAGAGGTCAAGCTGGTCAACATATCACGAGAGTTAGGTAGGAAAAGAACTAAAGTTTTTCGATCATCGATATCAATATTGCAAGGCGGACATATTAAAAGCATTCTATTTCTAACATTCTATTCCGATAGAGAAACATGAAGGTCAAAATAGTGACGGACATGCAACATGGGATGGACTTGTACCCTTCAAACTGTGACTAAAATAAAATAACTAGTTAAAGTTTGAAGTCTAGAAAATGCAGTGCCAACTCTTTTTGAGTAACTTAAGTCTAAATGGGAGAAAAAAATGAAAAGGTTTGATAGATTGAAATGTGACAACGAAGGTCTTATCGTCCCGAAATCCAAGAGAGATAGGAAGGACAGGATAGGAGAAAGTCGGGCTTTCCGAGAAAGGACCTCATCTGTTTTAGCATACAGTCCGCGCTGGGCAAATATCGAATCCGCGATCTAGCGCTTACAAATCGGCAGACGTACTTCGAAGCTAACTAGGCTGGCAAAACTTGTTGAATCGTTCGTGGTTTGTGCGGCAAAAATCATCGTTTGGAAGTCAAGCGAAAAACAGAGTGGAGCATAGTGCAGAGACATGAGACTATTGCGAATATTAGAGCATCGAGTGCCATCGTAGAGGGAAGCGACGAATTCAAATCGCAAAGAGCTAAGAGCAATTTCTTGACCCCGCCGGGAATCGAACCCGGGTCTCCCGCGTGCAAGGCGAGCGCAGTGACCACTACGCCATGGGAGCTGACTCAAAAACTGATAAATAATCAAAACCAATTTTAACAAAACTTCAAAGAGGATTAGATTTAAATCCTCTTTGAATGGATCGTATTGATCATTGTCTTCTTGTTTTTACAGAACTTGAAATTTCAAATCAGGACAATTTTACTTTTCACAGGCTCTAAAGAGGACAAGCCATCCGAAAATCATAGTCGAACAAACGGGCAAACTAAACGGATTTTTAATCCGTCCTTCCTTTATTATTACAATAGTAATAAAAAGGTATAAGGGACGGACTATTGTATTCGCCTCGGTGTCGTCTGTCTGTCGGTCGGTCTGTTTTGGCACTAAAAACTGACCATCGAAAATTTGACCCGATTACATTACTTTCCTTCCTATAGGATAAGGAAAGTAAAAATGAGAACCGGAACTTTTTGTTGATTGATACGAAGACAGACATAGTGACTACAGGGCGTTAGAGGTATATTGTAATTATTTTGTGCTTTTGATGGGTGTGGTCATATAGACGAAAGATATTATCAGCATGATTAGGTACATTAGTACATAGTACCTTGTCAGAGCGATCCTTAATCTCAAATGCCGGAGATCCCGGGTTCAATTACCGGGTTTTGAGGTTTGAGAGAGGGAACGGCTAAGGTCTTATCGTCCCAAAAGCGAACAGATAAGGAAGACAGGATCGGAGAAAGCCGGCCGTTCCGAGAACGAACGTTATCTGTTCAGGATTAAATCCGCCCCGGGCGGGCTTCCCTAAACCCACAGCGAGTTTTCTTTAACAAAATAGATAAACGATGTAAAACTTCACCACTACCGTTTGAAGTAGAAATTTCATTTCTCTGTTCGAAACAGATAAATGGATAACCCAGCTTACACCTCACCTAACATTGTTATTTTCTTTAGGATGGTGTTATTCCTTTACGTCTATATCAGTCTCCCTCCCAACTTTCTCTTCTTCCAATAAATTTTCTTATCAGGATCAAAGGAAAACTTTGCGAGGATTTATTTATTTAGTTTTTAATATTTTATTATTTTTTTTTCTTTTTTTTTTATCATCCCAGAAAACTTATTTTCCAGTTAAAAAATTCCGTCTTTCGTCGAAGAGGAGTTTGATATTTATGGTAAAAAAAAAAACTTTTTTTTCTAGTGAATGTTTTCTGCAGGGATCTATCTGGTGGATCTGCAGACTGAAAATATATCTCTTCCTCTAGGACCTAGGACGCATTTAAAGGTAGATATTTTTTATTTTATCCCTAGTTTTATTTTTTAGAAACGCAACACACCAGACAAAGTTTTCCAAGTATCTTTTTTTCCAACGACAGAAAAGGGATTAAAGGATAAAGATATAGAAGGGAGGGAAGGAAGGTGGAGGGAAAGAAAGACTAAGAGAGAAATAACTTCTTTCTCTATTAAAAAGAAAAAAATGTGATCTTGATCAAACCTTAAAGAATGTAAATAAAAGACATTAGTGGATATAAAGTAAAAAAAGACTCACTGATTAATTCAAAAGATAAAGTGAAGGAATTGATGAAAGAAGAAAAAATAATGCTACTATTGAACATTGAGATTGAAAATGGAGGGTAAAAAGGAGAGAAAAGAAGGGAATGCAAAGGAGCAATTGCAAATGGGTAAAAATTATTAATAAATTGTCGATTCCTAAGTAAAAAGTTGTGAAAAATCCAAATCTGAGGTCAAAACTCCGAAATAATAACTGTAAAAGGTCGAAAATTCAATTTTTATTTTCAGACTTCACCTGAACTCTGATGTCAGACTTCAGGAGATGCGCAGAAACTTATGCGCACAAAGATGAATTGCGCAGAAATGCATGCGCACAAGCAGATTAATGTGTTGCCTGCGAGGGAGCTTTGCTCGGGACATTTGATGTGACGTAATCGCCTACGAGAGCGTATGCCGTGACGTCAAAGTTCACGATTTACCGGTATTTTTTTAAATCAATTTATCTCGGGAAAAGTCGTAAGAAAAGAAAAATTCCGTTGGTCCTCATTTTTCCTGCTCTATGACTTTGAAACATCACCCAAGTAAGCGCAACTGTTCTATTAAGAAGGGAAGATGAGAAAGGAGAAGGACAAACATGATAGAAAATAGAGAGGACAGACGGCAAGTGAGGGAGAGGAGAGAGAAATGAGAAAATGGGAGGGAGGGAGGATAGAGAAAGGAGGGAAAAAGAGAAATTTTTCAATTGAATTGAAAGTAACTAAACCTAACCAATAATAATATCATTGTTCAAACGAAAATCTCCTTTTCCCATAACTATTGAAAAAAGAGGGAAGCAAAAAAAAAAAATAAATAAAAAAAATAAAATAAAAATAAAAAAAAGAGGGAAAGAGAGAAAGTAAATTTTGTTCTTTTCTGTCGACCTTGTCGGTTATATTACAAAATAAATACAATAAAACACCGCGAGATATATTGCAAATGAGAAAATTGAAAAGAGTTGTAGTTGAACAAAGAAGAAAGATGTAGAGACTGAAGGAGGGAGAGAGAGGAAGGAGAGAGGGAGGGAGAAAGAGAGGGAGGGAGAAAGAGAGGAAGAGAGGGAGGAAGGAGGGAGGGAGACGGAGAGGGAGGGAGAGAGAAAAGGAGAGAGAGAGGGAGACGGAGAGGGAGGGAGAGAGAAAAGGAGAGAGAGAGGGAGGGGGAGAGAAGTAAATTATTTTGTTCCTTTCTGTCGACCTTATCGGGTATATACACTATACATAGGTACAGTACATGACTCCATACGTATACGTACATAGGTACATAAACTCATATTACAAAATAAATATGTACAATAAAACACCGCAAGGTATTTTGTAAACGAGATAAAATTGAAGAGGGAGAGAGAGAGATTGCAGAAAGACAAAAAAAAAAAAAAAAAAAAAGAGAGAGACGGAGAGAGGGGAAAAACAGGGCAAAGAGATAGAAAGGGAGACAGAGAGAAATAAAAAAGAGAGGGAGAAAGAGAAGCGTAAAAGAGTGACAGAGAGAAAGAAGTAAGGAAAAAGAGACGAAAAATGAGGAGAGGAGGAGAGAGAAAGTACCTCAGGTCATAAAATAGAAAGAAAGGAAATTAGATTATCTACCATCTCCAGAATCTGAAGCAAGTGAAACGAAAACATTGAAACGAAGGAAGGAAGAGAGAGAGGGAGGGGCAGGAGCGATAAAAAAAAAAAAAAAAGAGAGAGAGAGAGACGGAGAGAGGAGGAAAAACAGGGCAAAGAGATAGAAAGGGAGACTGAGAGAAATGAAAAAGGGAGGGAGAAAGAGAAGCGTAAAAGAGTGACAGAGAGAAAGAAGTAAGGAAAAAGAGACGAAGAACGAGGAGAGGAGGAAAGAGAGAGAGAGAGCCTACCTCAGGTCATAAAATTGAAAGAAAGGAAATTAGATTATCTACCATCTCCAGAATCTGAAGCAAGTGAAACGAAAACATTGAAACGAAGGAAGGAAGAGAGAGAGAGAGAGAGAGAGAGAGAGAGAGAAAGCAAACAACAGATATGTATATATTGAGAGATGTACATGTAGAATGTATAGATGTTTGGATAGAAGGAGGGATTGGTACAGGATAACAGGATGCAAGATTGTTAGATGTTAACATACAAGCTAAGGATGTTAGATATTAGTAAGCTACAAATTTACAAAATGGAAGCAAGGAAGAAGTCGAAGGATAAATTGAATCAGTCAAATGAAGTCAAGTAAATGTAGGCCACATCCAGAGTGTGTTTACCTCAGAGAGCTAAGTATACCTCCCAACATATGTATATACATGCTACATTGCTATACGATGAGTCCTTTACGGATCCTAAAGTGAAGAGAGAAGGAAAACACGATAGGAGAAGGCCAGCCGTTCCGAGAACGAACCTTGTCTGTTTATCTTATATTATAAAATCTGCACCATCAGGACGGAAATCGGCAAAGGAATTCAATGGATGGAAGGAATTTGCTTCGGACTTTCATTTTCAAATACACCTACTCGTCAATTTTTCAATGAGAATAACTCTAAATAAAAATAGAATATTTAGTATTCATTGAAAGACCTTTGGTTTCCCCTTTAGTAACCACCCTCACAAAAGGTATTGAAAAGAGACTAACTAAATAAGGAGGTAAACTACCTTCTCTATAAAAGCAATTGAAAAGACTCAAAAGAGTCATAATAATTAAATTGATTGATTAACATCACAAGAGCAGGAAGAAAGGAATGGAATCAAGATTTGGGAACACAAACATTCACAGAGCGTGGTATAAAAAATGAGTTCAGGTGCTCTCCCACTCAGCAAAATTTCAAAAGCCGGGAGAAGAGATTTTCCCCGAAAATTAATCTTCCGAGCAGAAAAGTACACAAAACCGTGCACAATATCTGGAACGTCCCAATTAGAAAATTTCAAGCGTTTTCCCTTTCATCGTTTCAAGAGTTTTCTTTCGTCAGCCCCCCCACTTCCCACCTCTTTACATCTCCTTTCGTCTCTTTTGCTCCCTCTTTCGTTTTCTCACCCACATTTTTCTCAAGTTCTCACCCTTTTTGTAAAATTCTCCTTCTACCTTCTTTGTTTCAATATTCGCCCCGAAAACGTCAACATCTCAACAAGTGAAGAGGATGTTGGAGAGGGTTTTTCAAAGCAAACTTTGACCTCTTACGTACACATACGCACTCAAAACAAGGGCACAGAATTTCCATCATTTTATATCCTTGGGCCTTTCCTTTTGCAAGCAGATAATGATCTTGCTCCTACACATACGCACCTACGTACAAGGGCACAGCATCTCCGATTGAATAACGTTGTCTGCGGTTTTTATAGGTATCTGAACGGGTGATCTTTCTTTTTCTTTTCTTTTTTTTATAAGAGGTTTGACAGAGGGAACTGTAACTGCTATGGTCTTATCTTCCCGAAATCGAAGAGAGAAGGAAGACATCAGGATAGGAGAAAGCCAGCCGTTCCGAGAACGAACATTATCCCATCAGGATAAAATCCGCCCCGGGCGGGAATCGAACCCGTGGCCTAGCGCTTACAAGGCAGACGCACTACCACCTAAGCTAACTAGGCTGGCGAACTTTCGCTGTTGAAAGGGTTAACATACAATATTTTTTTGGATTTTTCGTTACGCGCACCATTCCATCACAGTTCTCTCTGTCTCCTCCTCCTCCTCCTCCATCCTCTTTCTTCTTCCTCTTCTTCTCCTCCATCCTCTTTCTTCTTCCTCTTCTTCTCCTCCTTCCTCTTCTTCAGACGACACCGAAGCGAATACAATAGTCCGTCCACTATACCTTTTATTATTAGTAATAATAAAGGAAGGACGGACTAAAAATAGATAAGGGCGGGGGCTACCCATTACCCAAAATCGACCAATACTTTAATATTGTAAAAAGCTTTTTAGGACCTGTAGGAGGAGGTAGTAAACAGATAATTAGGTCGCATTCCAGTCAAAATATTCTCACACGTTTCACGATTAAATAAAATGGGCGTATTCACAAATTCACATTTGCTGCTCTCACGCCTGGACTACACGACGAGGCCAGTAACTGGACTGCCCACTTGCTTTGTCTAATCCAGCCATAGTTGTCTGTAAACACAAAGGCGACCATAGAACATTGACCCTCGCCAAAACCATCGACTATCACAGAAAAAATACTCAGCTCAATTTCTTGATTTTCTGCGAGGGTCGGTACTATGGTCCAGGCTCCGTTGAGGCCGCTTCTATTCACTAGCATGGTTTGTTTATTTTCTCTTGAGTCGGTCGGTAGGTACTAGGCGAAAGTCGATGGTCAGTTCTCCGTTGTGGGCGCCTCCTTAAGTGTTGAGACCGGAGGTCCCATATTAGGTGTGTTAAGAGCTACACCACTCTACGAATGACTGTGGGGTCTGACCCTAAACGGACAGTGTAAATCGGACTTAAACCATAAACCCGTCGATCGATCTCTTTGTTCTTGATGGATGCCTCGGTAACTTTGTGAAGACCTATTCGTTGTTCGAAATAGAGGTCAAGCTGGTCAACACATCACGAGAGTTCGGTAGGCTAGGGTCGGTACTATGGTCAAGGCTCCGTTGAGGCCGCTTCTATTCATTTGCATGGTTTGTTTATTTTCTCTTGGGTCGGTACTTATAGGCGAGGGTCGATGGTCGGTTTTCCGTTGTGGACGCTTACTTAAGTGTTGAGACCGGAGGTCCCATAGGTGTGCTAAGCTACACCAATCTACGAATGACTGCGGAGTGTGACTCCAAAGAGACAGTACAAATGAGGCTTAGGGTGGGTTCACCAACCTTATTGTTTTTGGCCCATACCAACTAACAAAATGTTATCTTAACAACCTTGTTAATCAAATGGAATGAACGCTAGGCCTGTTAGACTAACAGGCCTTTTAGGAGCTGAAAAAATATTGGTGAAATCCAACCTTTAAACCATGAACCCATCGATCGATCGATTCGTTGTAATACAGGTCAACCTGGTCAACACATCACGAGAGTTCGGTAGGAAAAGAGCAAAAGTTTTTCGATCATCAATATCAATATTGCAAGGCGGACATATTAAAAGCATTCTATTTCTAACATTCTATTCCGATAGAGAAACATGAAGGTCAAAATAGTGACGGACATGCAAACATGGAATGGACTTGTACCCTTCAATTCGAAGACTTCGAACTCAAACTGATCTCAACCAAACGTTTTGTGTTGCATCCTTGTCACATTTGTGAACTACATACCAAATTTCAAGTCTTTAGCTTATACCGTTCACGAGATAGTGTTAAATTACATAGAAAACCGCCAAAAAGCGGTAAAATGCCGCCAAGCGTTGCACCGGTCTCAACCAAAAGTTTCGTGTCGCATCCTTGAAATATACATACCAAATTTCAAGTCTCTAGCTCTTACCGTTCTCGAGATATTTTGTTTACAGACAGACAGACAGACACACACACACACGGACCAATGGCTGAAAAATTGGATTTAGGCTCTAGGGACCTCAAAACGTGTTTTGGCGCTAAAATCTGACCACTGACCATCGAAAATTTGACCCGATTACATTACTTTCCTTCCTATAGGATAAGGAAAGTAAAAAGCTCTATCTGATCCACTCTATTTTTAGCCTAAATTCACATTCCACCACTGACTGATTCTCATACCTTCCTATTTCTCTAATCTCGCATTTAAACTTCACACGTTCATTAAGCAATGATGGGAACTGCACGGAACGCCGTGTGCGGTGATAAGTTGATATAAATAGCACTATCACTATCACAATAAATAGTAGCATCAGTATCACAACTTAGTGTTTGGATTCCAAACTACAAACCCAATCGAGTTCTTTGTTTACGTTTACAATATGGGATTAGGATTAAATTACTACACAGATAATCCAACTTCCCACTATATAACGTACAATGTGAGGTGTACGGAAGAGCTTCTGTGTGTCTAATTACAGGGCTATCAGCCTATTACAGGGCTATCAGTCTAATTATAGGGCTAGAGACATTAGGGAACCAGGCGACTGTCGGCACGCGTGAAGGCATTTTCGCGGATTTTGACTGCTTTGAGACCAATTGGAGCGAGCTGGTGGTGGTGAATTGAGGATGCGCCTTTAATCTAACCATGCCTCCATCTAACCATGAAGTCAGAGATGACATTACTCGCAGGTTCTCGTTATTTCTAGTTCTCTAATTTATTTTGATCTTAAGTACGTACACAATTAAGTAGTGCCTAATAATGTAAATGCAGTTTGTGTTATTATATCACAACTTTGGTGCTCACTGCAGCATTGTAGGATTTTCCCAATATCTCAATAATCCTAAAATCCAATGTTTACCTATACCATGCTGGCACCGGTCGCTATGCGCATTTATATGTCATAGCTACTCATTTTCCTCACGAGGCTGAGTGGGCCCCGCAATAGCCAGTCACGGAATCAATCATTTGCATGATACAAATTTATTGACCCCGCCGGGAATCGAACCCGGGTCTCCCGCGTGCAAGGCGAGCGCAGTGACCACTACGCCATGGGAGCTGACTGTAGTGCCTAATAAGTACGGGCACCTTAGGGATTAGGAAACCGAACCTTTACCCTCCGCCTCCGTTTCGTAACATCGAAAATAAGCATGTGTCTCTACTCGTAAACAGGAACTTTTTTGACACCATTTATAGGTCATTTATTCTGTAGAGTAGAGTAGACCTCAAGTAAATGGTAAGCAGTGCAACGTGCAGTTTCCCGCGTTCTATACTGTTTAAATATTCAGATTATTCCTGCCTCGGTGGTGTAGTGGTCAAGGCGCTCGCCTGAGGAGGGCGTGGGTTCAATCCCAGCCGAGGTATGGAATTTTATCCTCAATATAATTTGAGAATTTGACCACAATAATAGGAGGGCGTGGGTTCAATCCCAGCCGAGGTATGGAATTTTATCCTCAATATAAATTGAGAATTTGACCACAATAATAGTCTATGTACCTATAGTTATACTTCTATACCTGCCTCGGTGGTGTAGTGGTCAAGGCGCTCGCCTGGTAAACAGGAGGGCGTGGTAAACCATACCCAAACCTGCCTCGGTGGTATAGTGGTCAAGGCGCTCGCCTGGTAAACAGGAGGGCGTGGGTTCAATCCAGCCGAGGTATGGAATTTTATCCTCAATATAAATTGAGAATTTGACCACAATAATAGTAGTAGCCTACTGCTGGAGTAAAGGGACTTTTTCAGTCCTATGCGAGCAGTATAAATAAGCACTATTATTATATTATTATTATTCCGGCGCGAACGACCTTACAATCATCATAAGCGTTGAAAAAAAAAAAAAAATATTCAGATTTAGAGCATACGGCGCGGCGTGTTACGTTGATAAGGTGATAAGGAGCTGGTGATAAGATAAGGTTACCACGACAACGGACGTAGACGTGAGATTTAACGCGAGGTGTCTGTTTCTTTGTTTTGTTGACCACAACCACAAGATAGGTGATTGTGAAACTCGGTAAGGTGTAGTGTGAGAATCGTATTTAAATAGATAGAACACGGGACTAATTTTTTCTTTTTCCTCAAAAAGATGGTCTTAAAATTAAAACATCTCACTTTAATTTTCATTTTTCGTCACGAATTTTTGTTACGCCTTAATCCCTGAGACCAATAAAATTAGCCCTAGCCTAGTTAGCTTGGAAGGTAGCGCTTCTGCCTTGTAAGCGCTAGGTCGCGGGCTCGATTCTCGCCCGGGCCGGATTTTATCCTGAA
The DNA here is from genome assembly GCF_000475195.1 of Diaphorina citri. Lineage (NCBI taxonomy): Eukaryota > Metazoa > Arthropoda > Insecta > Hemiptera > Psyllidae > Diaphorina > Diaphorina citri. Next base: position 64,772 of record NW_007378244.1, on the reverse strand, counting down.
CAGATAAGGCTGAACTCTCGGAAAGGCTGGCTTTCTCCTATCCTGTCTTCCTTCTGTCTTCGCTTTCGGGACGATAAGACCAGTTGCTGCATCAGTTCCCTCTATCACACCCCTTAAAAAAGTGTTTCATTATTTCAAAAACGAATATGAGCTCGACAACATTGAAGATCAAATTCCGACCGAAATTGGTGCCATCAAAAAAGACCTCCCGAACAAAACAAATAAGGGCTCTTATTAACAAGCAAATGGGATAAAAAAAAAAAAAAAAAAAAAAAACAATTTTTT
>NW_007378244.1:59997-62473 GCF_000475195.1 Diaphorina citri | reverse complement strand
CCCCCCCCACCCCCCCCCCCCCGCTCTGTGATTCGTGTGACACTTTCGAAGTTGAATTGAAGGCTTCTGCGTAAGAAAGGCCTCCTACTTCGGCCCTTTCCTACTTTTCTAAAATGGCTTTTCTAAGGCGGAATGTTAAAAAAAAAGAATCAAATCTCCAGAACTATTCATTAAGATACACGAGTTTTTGTAAACGCGCGAAAAACCCTCCTAATGCTTTTCATTTAGGCCAGGTATACCTGACAGGCAGACCTTTTTAGCCGTACCTGTCAGCTCTACCTGATAATGAGTGTGCTCATCAAGTATTAGGTAGACCTAACAGGCGTACCTGACCAGATGTACCCGTCAGGTCTACTTGATAGTGAGTGGCTGGTCTAAGGAAGTCAACAACTTCCCCACTGGACCAACCGTGCCCCCACTATCTTCACTTTTCCTCTGGTGCATCCTCTCGTATCCTGTGCAACACTGACCAAGGACTATGATTTACCCTTCAGAATAAGTATTCAATAGCATACCAAATTTTCTGCTAAAACTAGGGTATACCCGTTCTTCATACAAATTTGTCTTTTAAAAAGGTCTACCAAAACTCGATTTCCGCCTTTGAGCCCTCTTTTAGTAAACTCTTCAATTATCTATTTATCTCTTCATCTCGCACGACTTGTTCCATTGTTCTCTGATTTGTTCAATTATTCTCGAATTTGTTCAATTATTTCATTTTCACGTAAAGCTTGAGAATTTTAACCTTCGACGAAAAATGTGTTCCCCCCTTCCACAAACTGATCTCAACCAAACGTTTTGTGTTGCATCCTTGTCACATTTGTGAACTACATACCAAATTTCAAGTCTTTAGCTTATACCGTTCACGAGATAGTGTTAAATTACATAGAAAACCGCCAAAAAGCGGTAAAATGCCGCCAAGCGTTGCACCGGTCTCAACCAAAAGTTTCGTGTCGCATCCCACGCGCTGGTACACATTTGATCAATTTACATAACAAATTCACATTGACAAAAAGAAAATTCAAAATAATAGCGATATACGTATATGTACATATACGATATACGAGCATTAAACTCACATTTCACAAAGTTGTACGTGGATATGTGTACGTACGTCGTACGTGAAAGAAAAAGAGAGACTAGAGACTAGTGCTTGGGTGAACTATGAACTATGAAAAAGTGTCCCTCCGTGGCTCCAAAATTTACTTTCAAGTCTCTAGCTCTTACCGTTCTCGAGATATTTTGTTTACAGACAGACAGACAGACACACACACACACGGACCAATGGCTGAAAAATTGGATTTAGGCTCTAGGGACCTCAAAACGTGTTTTGGCGCTAAAATCTGACCACTGACCATCGAAAATTTGACCCGATTACATTACTTTCCTTCCTATAGGATAAGGAAAGTAAAAAGCTCTATCTGATCCACTCTATTTTTAGCCTAAATTCACATTCCACCACTGACTGATTCTCATACCTTCCTATTTCTCTAATCTCGCATTTAAACTTCACACGTTCATTAAGCAATGATGGGAACTGCACGGAACGCCGTGTGCGGTGATAAGTTGATATAAATAGCACTATCACTATCACAATAAATAGTAGCATCAGTATCACAACTTAGTGTTTGGATTCCAAACTACAAACCCAATCGAGTTCTTTGTTTACGTTTACAATATGGGATTAGGATTAAATTACTACACAGATAATCCAACTTCCCACTATATAACGTACAATGTGAGGTGTACGGAAGAGCTTCTGTGTGTCTAATTACAGGGCTATCAGCCTATTACAGGGCTATCAGTCTAATTATAGGGCTAGAGACATTAGGGAACCAGGCGACTGTCGGCACGCGTGAAGGCATTTTCGCGGATTTTGACTGCTTTGAGACCAATTGGAGCGAGCTGGTGGTGGTGAATTGAGGATGCGCCTTTAATCTAACCATGCCTCCATCTAACCATGAAGTCAGAGATGACATTACTCGCAGGTTCTCGTTATTTCTAGTTCTCTAATTTATTTTGATCTTAAGTACGTACACAATTAAGTAGTGCCTAATAATGTAAATGCAGTTTGTGTTATTATATCACAACTTTGGTGCTCACTGCAGCATTGTAGGATTTTCCCAATATCTCAATAATCCTAAAATCCAATGTTTACCTATACCATGCTGGCACCGGTCGCTATGCGCATTTATATGTCATAGCTACTCATTTTCCTCACGAGGCTGAGTGGGCCCCGCAATAGCCAGTCACGGAATCAATCATTTGCATGATACAAATTTATTGACCCCGCCGGGAATCGAACCCGGGTCTCCCGCGTGCAAGGCGAGCGCAGTGACCACTACGCCATGGGAACTGACCCGATCTGACATTTGGTTTTGACTACAAATTTTTTACGAGTTGATGCCGCCCTTCATATCCTCTTCTCCCCCCCCCCTCCTTTTTTTCCAATGGGGGGATTGGGGGAGTGGCTCGTCAA
>NW_007378244.1:51314-59066 GCF_000475195.1 Diaphorina citri | reverse complement strand
ATTTTTTTTTTTCAAAGACCGACAGGGGGGGGGGGGGATAAAAAGTTAGAAAAAAAAAATGTTTTCATTTCTTTCCCAATAAGTTAATGTATAATAGTTTCAAAGACCGACAAAAATTGTGCGTAGACAAAGCAACAGACAAAGTTGTCCACAGTAACACCTTCCTCCAACGTGGCCGCGGGACCGCGGTGAAGGGGGTTGTGCGCTGCAGGCCTCGACAGCTCTACCTCCTGGGCCCAAGCTTTTTTCGTTCCATTGTCAAAAAAAAAAAAAAAAAATAGGGTAAACGAACAATTATTTCGGGAATAAACAAAACAAGCCCTCAAAAAAAAACTACCGTGTTAAAGCCAGCCTTAAACTAGAAGTTACAACAGCTCCGAGTATACGCAAGACTTTTAACTTTATGAAAAATTCCCACACTATCTCCCTTGACTAACGTCTTGACCAGAATAGCAGGGCTTTCGCTCCTGTCTTCTTCTGTTCCTATCTGCATTTGGTCGAAAGGCTTCAAGTCGAATAGACAAAGGTCCTATTTTAGGCCGGGCGCGTCTTAGGCCTGGCGTGGATGCGAAATGTTCCGTCTTCGCAATGGAAGTCTCGAATTGATCCGATCCGTTAAAAATAACCAGATCCCTAATTTACGCCATGTTTTTAAGCACCGCTTTTACTTTTATAAGAGGTTTGACAGAGGGAACTGTAACTGCTATGGTCTTATCGTCCCGAAATCGAAGAGAGAAGGAAGACAGAATAGGAGAAAGCCAGCCGTTCCGAGAACGAATATTGTCCCATCAGGATAAAATCCGCCCCGGGCGGGAATCGAACCCGCGGCCTAGCGCTTACAAGGCAGACGCACTACCAACTAAGCTAACTAGGCTGGCAGCCAGAAACTTTGATAATATATAAATGTATCACCCTTGACTTTTAATGGCGGGGATTTGGCAGTGTTAAGAATTAGAGGATGGCATAGTGTGGATTTTCAAGTCTGCTTCCCCTGATGTGAAGGAGTAAATCCTGAAATCATTGCCCGTGTTTTTCCAAATTCTCCGCCCAATGTACTTGCACCTAAAGCTGGTACCCTAATTATCATGTACCATTGTACCCAGAGCTTGCACCCTAATAATTTATTGTAACGTACCTCAAGTAAATAAAATGGGCGTATTCACAAATTCACATCTGATGCTGCTCTCACGCCTGGACTACACGACGAGGCCAGTAACTGGACTACCCACTTGCTTTGTCTAATCCAGCCATAGTTGTCTGTAAAATATTTGACCGTTCATTTAACGTATATACTGTGACTGGAACCGAACCTGAACGGATAGTATCTGCACCACACACAATATTTGACCGTTCATTTAACGTATATACTGTGACTGGAACTGGACCTGAACGGATAGTATCTGCACCACACACAATATTTGACCGTTCATTTAACGTATATACTGTGACTGGAACCGGACCTGAACGGATAGTATCTGCACCACACACAAAAAGCCCACCTAGAGGCTTACACCCATATTTATGAACAAAATGCTGGCTCTTAAGTTTGTGCTAAGCATAGTCACAACTGTTTTCGCATCTCGGTGAAAGATTAAAGGGATACATTTACATAGTACGCTTTACATAAGTTTTAATTCTACACATGTGTATACTGTATAAGACAGGGAAAATCTTTCTGTATAAGACGAGGAAAATCTTGTAGACAACGAAAAAGGGGTTACAAAGTTCAGGTTTACAATTTGACTTATGTGTAACTCACTGAAAGCGAGTTGTTGACGTTTCCGAAAATAGAATTTTATGGAAAATTACCTACTTTGCATTTGATTTCAAATTCATCGCCTTTTGTCTTTCGGTAGGTAGATGGGTAGGATAAGAAGGAAAGATGTTTAATTATTGTAATTATAGGAAAGAAAGGATTGTGCTTTTTCTCGGAAATGAGTCCCTAAACCTCTTTTCCATCCCTCCCAAATACCAAAGAATTATATTCCTCCCTTTTCTCGTCTCCCTTTTTCTTTCGATCCAAAATTATAATTACTAGATTTTCCCCCCGAAATGTTCTCTTTTCCAAAGTCTCTATTTTCTTGGTTACCAGTGAGTGTCTTTTTTTTCACTCAAAAAATTATACCCATCTAAGCTACATACCTATCTAATCTTCTTATTTCCTATCTTCTGATTTTTACTTTCTATTTTCATCCTCTTTTAGGTACCCATCTAAGCTACATATCTATCTTCTTATTTCCTATCTTCTGATTTTTACTTTCTATTTTCATCCTCTTCTTTTTCTTTGTCCAAGAATCTAAGAAATCCCTTCTTCCAGATACCTACACGTACACACTTGTATCTCTTCTATCTTTTCCCATTCAAAGCTCCTTTGATCTTATTTTTTCTCGCAATTCAAATGTTGTCTTTCACATACCAAGTACCCAAGTTTCCACATTTTTCTCATCTCATTCAAACTTTGTTTCTTTTGAAGCTAAAACATTCAATTCCAAGTCAACAGTCACGACATTCACAACAGCACAACAATCATGTAAAGCAGCGGTTCTCAACCTTTTTTCGCCCGCTTACCCCTTGGGTAGCCGGATTTAATCTCACGCACCCCCGCCAAGATCATAATGAGTACTGAGTACCCATACCTGGGTTGATGTGTACCATTACTACTGAGGTCTAAACACACTCAGTACTTCAGTACTTCTTTTGAGATCAAAATTCAGTACTATTTGTTACTGTACTGCATTGATAAGTCGTCAAAATTTCCTTTTGTCCGCCATTACACAATTTTTCCTATAGTACCCCCGGAGGGGTCTCTCGCGTACCCCCGGTTGAGAATCGCTGATGTAAAGTTTCTCAGATTCGCGTCTCGTCTGCAGGCATTTTGTTATGATGGAAAATTATGCTGGATGAGACTTTCACGTCATTTACACACGATCTTTCATTTTCGTGACAAAACGTTTGCAAAATTTGCATCGGATCAAAACAATTGAAAGATTTTATTTCATAAGGGCCTTAAGAAGGAAATTGTGAAATTTGCGGAAAACAGCATTAAAGTGTTTATTTTGCATAAAATACCTAGTATTGGAAAGATTTTATAATAATTCGCTTACCTACCCGCCTCGGTGGTGTAGTGGTCAAGGCGCTCGCCTGGTAAACAGGAGGGCGTGGGTTCAATCCCAGCCGAGGTATGGAATTTTATCCTCAATATAATTTGAGAATTTGACCACAATTATTATTACACAATTGGATCAAACTTTATTTACAGATACAGATGGTAACAATAAAAACAAAATAAAGTTTGATCAAGGGTGGGGTTAATGCCTAAGGCAGGGTTGTATAAGACGGGGAAAATCTTTCTGTATAAGACGAGGAAAATCTTGTAGACAACGAAAAAGGGGTTACAAAGTTCAGGTTTACAATTTCGACTTATGCGGAATTCGCTGAAACCGAGGTGAAACAGAAAGAAAATCTGCAAAACTTTTTTAATTGGATTACTTTTCGTACAGCAAACCGTTTAAGTATGTGTTTCTATGTTCGCTGTGGAAGAATGTGACTGAAAAACACACATTTTACACACAAGAACATAAAAACCGAATCCCTGAACATTTTTTCCACACTTTCAATTCGTTCACGCCACACAAAAACCGACAAATATCAAATAACAACCATTTTATGGCCTTTTAAAGCCTGGAAAATGTCAGAGAACCCATTATTGTCATAAATTTATTAAAAGAGGAGAAAGAAAAAGAGGCATAATCCGAAAACTCGGTGGATTTTTTTATGTGCGAAAAATATCGTTTTTAACGTGACAACGTTTAAAGCTCGTGTGTGAATTTATGGGTTTTACACAATTTTTGAATTTCAGTGTTCATCACTATGAACATCCTATCTCTTGTAGGTGTAGCAAAAAATTCCGAGACTTCGTTTTCCTGGCTTGGTTAGAGGTAAAGATTTCTCAAAAGCAAGTACCTACCTATATACCTATATAAAGGTAGATTGATGGAATGCCCCATCATCACAGAATAAAATTTGTAGGTATAGCAGGCAGACAGATAGAAAAAGACGGCAATAACTTTAATACGACAAAGATAAGTGCTATATCTTTCTTATCAATCTGTAAGTGGGTGGTAGGTAGATAGGTAAATGGGTGGTGGGTGGATAAATGGGTAGGAAGGAAAGCTGTCTTCTGATAAGCCTGCCGCAGGCTGTAAACCGTCACAAAGGAAATTTCAAAAGTCACGTAGAGTGGTAGAGTCAAACTTTATCCCCCCTCTCAACCACCCTTCCTTATCCTATTGAATGGTGCTTATTTGGGTGTTCTGTTGTAACATTTACAATATCTCTAACCGTTTAGTCAGTATAGCTGAAAAATCTGACCACTGACCATCGAAAATTTGACCCGATTACATTACTTTCCTTCCTATATAGGATAAGGAAAGTAAAAAGCTCTATCTGCTCCACTCTATTTTTAGCCTAAATTCACATTCCACCACTGACTGATTCTCATACCTTCCTATTTCTCTAATCTCGCATTTAAACTTCACACGTTCATTAAGCAATGCTGGGAACCGCACGGAACGCCGTGTGCGGTGATAAGTTGATATAAATAGCACTATCACTATCACAATAAATAGTAGTATCAGTATCACAACTTAGTGTTTGGATTCCACTACAAACCCAATCGAGTTCTTTGTTTACGTTTACAATATGGGATCAGGATTAAATTACTACACAGATAATCCAACTTCCCACTATATAATATATAACGTACAATGTGGGGTGTACGGAAGAGCTTCTGTGTGTTGTTAATTACAGGGCTATCGGCCTATTACAGGGCTATCAGTCTAAATATAGGGCTAGAGACATTAGGGAACCAGGCGACTGTCGGCACGCGTGAAGGAATTTTCGCGGATTTTGACTGCTTTGAGACCACCTTAATTGGAGCGAGCTGGTGGTGGTGAATTGAGGATGCGTCTTTAATCTAACCATGAAGTCAGAGATGACATTACACAGGTTCTCGTTATTTCTAGTTTTCTAATTTATTTTGATCTTAAGTACGTACACAATTAAGTAGTGCCTAATAAGTACGGGCACCTTAGGGATTAGGAAACCGAACCTTTACCCTCCGCCTCCGTTTCGTAACATCGAATGTGTCTCTACTCGTAAACAGGAACTTTTTTGACACCATTTATAGGTCATTTATTCTGTAGAGTAGACTAGACCTCAAGTAAATCGTAAACAGTGCAACGTGCAGTTTCCCGCGTTCTCCAAAACTCGATTTCCGCCTTTGAGCCCTCTTTTAGTAAACTCTTCAATTATCTATTTATCTCTTCATCTCGCACGACTTGTTCCATTATTCTCTGATTTGTTCAATTATTCTCGAATTTGTTCAATTATTTCATTTTCACGTACAGCTTGAGAATTTTAACCTTCGACGAAAAATGTGTTCCCCCTTCCACACATATTTGTTTAGTAATCCGTCACGCGCTGGTACACATTTGATCAATTTACATAACAAATTCACATTGACAAAAAGAAAATTCAAAATAATAGCGATATACGTATATGTCCATATACGATATACGAGCATTAAACTCACATTTCACAAAGTTGTACGTAGATATGTGTACGTATACGTCGTACGTGAAAGAAAAAGAGAGACTTAGAGACTAGTGCTTGGGTGAACTATGAAAAAGTGTCCCTCCGTGGCTCCAAAATTTCACGAGAAAATTGCCTTTGTTTGTTAAACATTTCTTCCAAACTTCATTAAAATTGGACAAACAGTTCGAGAGTTACGTATGAAAGAAAAAATCTTCAGCTGTATCCACACACTTAGTCGACGCCGATCGATGTCGACTGAAACTGCACACTGTCTCGACATCAACATAGATTCACCTCGTCGATCGACGGCTATGTGTAGACACAGCTTTCGTTTCAGTTCACTCAGTAACCAAACCCTCTGACAAAGATTCGAACGAGGAATGAAAAAACAATAAAATCTAAAATCTAGTTGAGATATTTTTACTTCCAAAGAATGTGTTCTTACGAGAGACACTGAAAATTCCAACACCAACCAAGGTGTGGATAGCAAAATAAAAGCAAACCACTTTGTACATAATAAGGACAGAGAACGTGGAAATTCTTGTCGAATTCCATATGACATTCATAGATAAACCTCTGTTTTTAATCTCACGTTTTCCTTCTTGTGCTTCAGTTGTCCCTTAAAATAGAAAATAGGTATAAATATAAAATATGTAATAATTAAACGAAGGAAGTAAGTTCTTAGTTTCAACCATGAGATTTTCCAGTTTATTTGCATTGATTGTTCCGCCGTAACTCAACTCTCAAACGGTTAATCTGATTTTGAATTGATGGTAAAATTGGGTACACATTTTCAACAAAAATTTGGAAATTTGATCATCAATTTTCTTCTGGGTTCACTGAACTCTTATTCGGTAACATTACGGAGATAACTTTTAATTACTTTCAATTTTTCATCATATTGTCAGGATTTTTACTTTTAACAATTTCCTTCGAATTTCTGAAAATAGCTTGACGTTTCCGAAAATAGAATTTTATGGAAAATTACCTACTTTGCATTTGATTTCAAATTCATCGCCTTTTGTCTTTCGGTAGGTAGGTAGGTAGATGGGTAGGATAAGAAGGAAAGAAGTTTTTTCACTCAAAAAATTATACCCATCTAAGCTACATATCTATTTTCTTATTTCCTATCTTCTGATTTTTACTTTCTATTTTCATCCTCTTTTTTTTCTTTGTCCAAGAATCTAAGAAATCCCTTCTTCCAGATACCTACACGTACACATGTATCTCTTCTATCTTTTCCCATTCAAAGCTCCTTTGATCTTTTTTTCTCGCAATTCAAATGTTTTCTTTCACATATACCAAGTACCCCAAGTTTTCACATTTTTCTCATTCAAACTTTGTTTCTTTTAAAGCTAAAACATTCAATTCCAAGTCAACAGTCACGACATTCGCAACAGCACAACAATCATGTAAAGCAACGGTTCTCAACCTTTTTTCGCCCGCGTACCCCTTGGGTACCCGGATTTAATCTTACGCACCCCCACCACCATCATAATGAGTACCGCGAGTACCCATACCTAGGTTGATGTGTTTAAAAAATTCAGTACCTACTTTAGTACCTCCCTTGAGATCAAAATTCAGTACTTTTTCGACTGTACTGTATTGATAAGCCGTCAAAATTCAAAATTTGTTTTTGTCCGCCATTACAGATTTTCCTACTTTCTTTTCTCTAATAGTACCCCCGGAGGGGTCTCTCGCGTACCCCCGGTTGAGAATCGCTGATGTAAAGTTTCTCAGATTCGTGTCTCGTCTGCAGGCATTTTGTTATGATGGAAAATTATGCTGGATGAGAAAGCTTTCACGTCATTTACACACGATCTTTCATTTTCGTGACAAAACGTTAGCAAAATTTGCATTGGATCAAAAGAATGGAGAGATTTTATTTAATAAGGGCCTTAAGAAGGAAATTGTGAAATTTGCGGAAAACAGCATTAAAGTGTTTATTTGCATAAAATAGTATTGGAAAGATTTTATAATTTTAGAATAATTCGTTTACCTATCTCCCTGAATAGTGGAGATACCTACACTAGTTTGAGAATTCGAAAAACAGGTATCAGTACAACACTTTTTTTTTTTCCCTGACATGTCTCACAGAGCAGCATAACAGGCATAACTTCGAACCGCCGCCATTTTGAATCAGGATGGAATGTGAAT
>NW_007378244.1:27131-51304 GCF_000475195.1 Diaphorina citri | reverse complement strand
ACACACACATACAGACAGACAGACAGACAGAAATTTTTCTAATGTGATTTTTGGAATCGTGGATGCATAAGGAGTAAGGAGTAAGAATAACTAAAAATTTCACGATTCTAAGCAATGTACAGACAAATCTACAATTTTATTTATATGTATAGATTGTTCTTATAATATAAGACTGGGAAAATCCTACAATGCTGCAGTAAGCACCAAAGTTGTGACATAATAACTTAATAACACAAAGAAACTGCATTTCTTTCTTCTTGACGTAATTGGGCACATTGGACAACTAGAAAAGAACCATCCATTGGGCAATTTTTATTTTGGATGGTTCCTTTCTACCCTACTTTGAGTACAAAAGTTGATTTAACCATTTAACATATTCCCTCAAGTCTTCTACCTTCATCCTGCTTCCAATGTACGTATCGTGTCCTTGGCCTAATAAGTGGTTTCCCATCACATTCAATTTCCATTTGGCTCCCTATAGTTCCCAACTTCCTACATTGCATGTCTTCTTTACTCAATTAACATGGAAAACAGGAATAGGGATAAAGAAAGAGATTCAAGACAGAATGCAAGAAGGAGACTTTTTTGTGATTTGTGAGTTTTTTTTTTTTAACCTACCTAGCGGAAAATTACAACATCAAGACTGATCAGCTCACCCTGGAGCATCCTGTCTTCTAAAAAGGATCCAAGTTCGGTGGGTTCCTTCTTACAAAAGAGTGTTCAATTTCAAGTACAACACCTCATCCTGGGAGCATCATGACTCCAGTGTTCTGGGGCGTCACATTTTATTATGAAAACTTACCACATGATGACATTAGTGCGATTTCTGTGGACACTCTGCAGCTGACACAAGTGCGTGAATATCAACATTCACGTCTTCGGTACACAAACGTAGAAGGTGTGATTTTCGTTAATTTTTTTAGGCAAGCCTTCGCGGGCCGCAAAAATGAGCTCGCGGGCCGCATGCGGCCCGCGGGCCGCGTGTTGGACAAGCCTGGCCTAAGGCATTCTCTACCACCCCACCCTTGATGTACAGAATATATAGGGTGGAAAGAAAGGGGGGAAAACAAGGGGAAATGGAAAAAAAAGGAAGGAGTAAAGAGGAATTTGTTGAAAAAGAGAGGAGGGAGGGTCTGGGAAGAGTAGGGGAAAGAAAAGGGGAATAGTAGAGAAGAAAGAGAGTAGTAGCCTACTGCTGGAGTAAAGGGACTTTTCAGTCCTATGCGAGCAGTATAAATAAGCACTATTATTATCTCCCTGAATAGTGGAGATATACCTACCCTAGTTTGAGAATTCGAAAAACAGGTATCAGTACAACACTATCTTCACTTTTCCTCTGGTGCATCCTCTCGTATCCTGTGCAACACTGACCAAGGACTATGATTTATCCTTCAGAATATTCAATAGCATACCAAATTTTCTAGGGTATACCCGTTCTTCATACAAATTTGTCTTTTAAAAAGGTCTAGAGTCTACGATCCAAGTAAGGTCAAGGTGCTTCTTATAAAAGAGTGTTCAATTTCAAGTACATCAGCTCACCCTGGAGCATCCTGTCTTCTAAAAAGGATCCAAGTTCGGTGGGTTCCTTCTTACAAAAGAGTGTTCAATTTCAAGTACATCACCTCACCCTGGAAGCATCATGACTCCAGTGTTCTGGGGCGTCATGTCGGCATGATGAGCATTAGCATTAAGTGTCGTGTCATCACGGCAATTATCATAATAGCAATTCCATTATCATCATTTTATCATAATAGCATTTCCATTATTATCATTTTATCATAATAGCAATTCCATTATCATCATTTTATCATAATAGCATTTCCATTATTATCATTTTATTATAATAGGATTTCCATTATATGATTTTCATTATTTAATAAGGTATGATAATAATATTGTTTTTATTATGATTATTTGGAGGGTGGGTGAGGGAGATTTGGAGACACTCGTTTTAAAGGTCTCAAAATAAGGCCATGGCCAGCAAGTCAGTTTGGAGGGTAGAGGTAGAGGGCCTGCCTTCTAGGTCGCCAGTAGGTATGATTCGGTTGGTCCAGAGGGGGAATTAAAAAAAAAAAAAAAAAAAAAAAAAAATCAAATCTCCAGAAATATTCACTAAGATACACGAGTTTTTGTAAACGCGCGGAAAACCCTCTTAATGCTTTCTACACAGGCCAGGTAGACCTGACAGGCAGACCTTTTTAGCCGTACCTGTCAGCTCTACCTGATAATGAGTGTGCTCATCAGGTATTAGGTAGACCTGACAGGCGTTATACCTGACCAGATGTACCTGTCAGGTCTACTTGATAGTGAGTGGCTGTGGTCTAAGGAAGTCAACAACTTCACGTACCTCAAGCTTGTAGATTATTCTCTTGTACGAAAAGCTAGTAGGTACAACTGTTTTCGCATCTCGGTGAAAGATTAAAGGGATACCTACATTTACATAGTACGCTTTACATAAGTTTTAATTCTACACATGTGTAATTGTGTATAAGATGGGGAAAATCTTTCTGTATAAGACGAGGAAAATCTTGTAGACAACGAAAAAGGGGTTACAAAGTTCAGGTTTACAATTTTGACTTATGCGGAACTCGCTGAAACCGAGGTGAAACAGAAAGAAAATCTGCCAAACTTTTTTAATTGGATTACTTTTCGTACAGCAAATCGTTTGAGTATGTGTTTCTATGTTCGCTTTGGAAGAATGTGACTGAAAAAACACACATTTTACACACAAGAACATAAAAACCGAATCCCTGAACATTTTTTCCACACTTTCAATTCGTTTACGCCACACAAAAACCGACAAATATCAAATAACAACCATTTTATGGCCTTTTAAAGCCTGGAAAGTGTCAGAGAACCCATTATTGTCATAAATTTATTAAAAGAGGAGAAAGAAAAAGAGGCATAATCCGAAAACTCGGTGGATTTTTTTTTATGTGCGAAAAATATCGTTTTTAACGTGACAACGTTTAAAGCTCGTGTGTGAATTTATGGGTTTTACACAGTTTTTGAATTTCAGTGTTCATCACTATGAACATTCTATCTCTTGTAGGTGTAGCAAGAAATTCCGAGACTTCGTTTTCCTGGCTTAGTAGATTAACAATTTTGTTTAGTTAGGGACAGTCCGTAATCCACTCCAGTCAAGTGAAGACCATGTCCAGAAATATGTATGGCTTAGTAGAGGTAAAGATTTCTCAAAAGTAAGTACCTACCTAAAAGGTAGATTGATGGAATGCCCCATCATCACAGAATAAAATTTGTAGGTAAGTATAGCAGGCAGACAGATAGAAAAAGACTGCAATAACTTTAATACGACAAAGATAAGTGCCATATCTTATCAATCTGTAAGTGGGTGGTAGGTAGATATAGGTAAATGGGTGGTGGGTGGGTAAATGGGTAGGAAGGAAAGCTGTTTTCTGATAAGCCTGCCGCAGGCTGTGAACCGTCACAAAGGACAAGGGCACAGCATCTCCGATTGAATAACGTTGTCTGCGGTTTTTATAGGTATCTGAACGGGTGATCTTTCTTTTTCTTTTCTTTTTTTTATAAGAGGTTTGACAGAGGGAACTGTAACTGCTATGGTCTTATCTTCCCGAAATCGAAGAGAGAAGGAAGACATCAGGATAGGAGAAAGCCAGCCGTTCCGAGAACGAACATTATCCCATCAGGATAAAATCCGCCCCGGGCGGGAATCGAACCCGTGGCCTAGCGCTTACAAGGCAGACGCACTACCACCTAAGCTAACTAGGCTGGCGAACTTTCGCTGTTGAAAGGGTTAACATACAATATTTTTTTGGATTTTTCGTTACGCGCACCATTCCATCACAGTTCTCTCTGTCTCCTCCTCCTCCTCCTCCATCCTCTTTCTTCTTCCTCTTCTTCTCCTCCTTCCTCTTCTTCTCCTCCTCCTAGTTCCTCTTTCTTCTTTTTCTTTTCTTTTTACGGATTTGAACACCATTTTGTTTTCGCGCCATTAGGGGTGCGTTCAGGTGTGAGTGGAAACGCTACATACACTCTCAGTTACTTATCTTAATGGAGACATTAAACCTCACAATTTCTTCAAATATACGTAGTTCCCTGCTTGTGTATTGGGTTAATATTCAATACAATATAATATGAGTATATGAGCTACTGAGGAGCTACCTCAATTTTATTTTATTTATTTTTTTGTAGGTCTTTTGTTTTGGAGTCATCCAAGACATGCAGTCAAGCTATCAATGAAGAGTTTATTGTAGACTAAGATTGCAAAAGAAAGTAATGGGTACCATTTTTGTGACATTGGAGACCAAAGACATAAAATATATAAACGTATCATAAACGTTTGTGTAGACAAAATTATGGGATTTTTGGTACCCACAAATTCAGGATTTAAATTTTAAAAGATCATTTCAATTATTTTATGTCATTACAAAGTATTTCTGGGAAATATTCTAATATGAAATAAATTGCAAAAGACACATTCCGAACAAGCTGAAATATGGAAAGAACCAAATACCAAATCTGTACCAAATTTTTGTGTATTTCATGTAAATAAATGCTATAGCTTTGAGCTATGAAACTGTTAAATTAAAAATTAAATATGGAAAGAAGGAGGAAATGTGCAAGGCGGACATATTAAAAGCATTCTATTTCTAACATTCTATTCCGATAGAGAAACATGAAGGTCAAAATAGTGACGGACATGCAAACATGGAATGGACTTGTACCCTTCAATTCGAAGACTTCGAACTCAAACTGATCTCAACCAAACGTTTTGTGTTGCATCCTTGTCACATTTGTGAACTACATACCAAATTTCAAGTCTTTAGCTTATATCGTTCACGAGATAGTGTTAAATTACATAGAAAACCGCAAAAAAGCGGTAAAATGCCGCCAAGCGTTGCACCGGTCTCAACCAAAAGTTTCATGTCGCATCCTTGTCACATTTGAAATACTACACATACCAAATTTCAAGTCTCTAGCTCTTACCGTTCTCGAGATATTTTGTTTACAGACAGACAGACAGACACACACACACACACACACACACGGACCAATGGCTGAAAAATTGGATCTAGGCTCTAGGGACCTCAAAACGTGTTTTGGCGCTAAAATCTGACCAATGACCATCGAAAATTTGACCCGATTACATTACTTTCCTTCCTATAGGATAAGGGAAGTAAAAACCTCTATCTGATCCACTCTATTTTTGGCCTAAATTCACATTCCACCACTGACTGATTCTCATACCTTCCTATTTCTCTAATCTCGCATTTAAACTTCACACGTTCATTAAGCAATGATGGGAACTGCACGGAACGCCGTGTGCGGTGATAAGTTGATATAAATAGCACTATCACAATAAATAGTAGTATCATAACCGCAGCACCTATCTCAACCAAACGTTTTGAGTTGCATCCTTGTCACATTTGTAAACTCCATACCAAATTTCAAGTCTCTAGCTCACCGTTCCTGATATATTGTTAAATTACACCGAAAACCGCCAAAAAAGCGGTAAAATGCCGCCAACCGTTGCACCGATTTTAACCAAAAGTTTCGTGTCGCATCCTTGTCGCATTTGACATCTACATACATACCAAATTTCAAGTTTCTAGCTCTTACCGTTCTCGAGATATTTTGTTTACAGACAGACAGATACACACTGGCTGAAACTTTAGATTTAGGCTCTAGGGACCTCAAAACGTGTTTTGGCACTAAAGACTGACCATCGAAATTTCGACCCGATTACATTACTTTCTTTCCTATAGGATAAGGAAAGTAAAAATCTTCAGCTGTGTCCACACATAGTCGACGCTCGACGCCGTCGATCGACCCGATCGATGTCAACTGCACAGTGCACACTGCCTCGACAACATAGATTCACCTCGTCGATTGACGGCGACGACTATGTGTAGACACAGCTTTCGTTTCAGTTCACTCAGTTACTAGTTCTACTTGCCTCGGTAGCGTAGTGGTCAAGACGCTCGCCTGGTAAACAGGAGGGCGTGGGTTCGATCCCAGCCGAGGCATGGAATTTTATCCTCATTTATTTGAGAGTGTGATTACATAGTAATGGAGCTCTAATGGTTAGGTGGTAGAAAACGCCTCCGGCGTTAACCTCGCCTAGTGGTTACCTTCCACTCAAGAGTCTATTATTATTATTACCAAACCCTCTGACAAAGATTCGAACGAGGAATGAAAAGACAATAAAATCTAAAATCTAGTTGAGTTATTTTTACTTCTAAAGAATGTGTTCTTACGAGAGACACTGAAAATTCCAACACCAACCAAGGTGTGGATAGCAAAAGCAAACCACTTTGTACATCATACGGACAGAGAACGTGGAAATTCTTGTCAAATTCCATATGACATTCATAGACAAACCTCTGTTTTTAATCTCACGTTTTCCTTCTTGTGCTTCAGTTATCCATTAAAATGGAAAATAAAATAAAGAGGTATACATATAAAATATGTAATAATTAAACGAAGGAAGTAAGTTCTTAGTTTTAACCATGCGATTTTCCAGTTCATTTGTATTGATTGTTCCGCCGTAACTCTCAACTCTCAAACGGTTAATCTTGATTTTGATTTGATGGTAAAATTGGGTACACATTTTCAACAAAAAGGAAATTTGATCATCAATTTTCTTCTGGGTTCACTGAACTCTTATTCGGTAACATTACGGAGATAACTTTTAATTACTTTCAATTTTTCATCATATTGTCAGGATTTTTACTTTCAACAATTTCCTTCGAATTTCCGAAAATAACTTGACGTTTCCATCTTTTAAAAAAAAAAAAAAAAAAAAAAAATCTCGCCCGAGGCGAACTTAACTAACCTAAACACATAGGTTTGTTCTCAGAAGGGGTGGATTGATTTTTCCTATCCTGAGACCTTAACCGTTAGAGTTCCCTCTATCAAACCTCTCTTTTTTTCCCCGAGGGGAATTCCGCTAAAAACTTCCAGTTTATAGAAAGTTAGACGTAGACCCTTCTGTCGTTCAATTTACAGACGAGCAGCATTTTCCATTATTATCATCGGAATTATTTAAACATTTCCATTTTTACCATGAAATTTTACGGGGGCGCTGCTGTATAAAAAAGTAAAAAGAGTCCATAATCCATAAGGGGCAGCTTACATGCTAGGAATGCATCATTATCTATGAATATTATCCACGGATATAACATCTAGGTCAGCATATAAAACCATGTAATAAATATGTTAATAATGTATAATTGACCGAACGATAGTGCGTTTTGCATTTGTTTTAGATGTTTGTTTTTGTGTTCCGCTATAACTCGCGATTGCCTGGTTCGATTTTGATGAAATTTAGTACATATGATCCTTGAATCAAGTCGATCATTGAAATTTGGGGTCCCAGAAGTGAGCGGGGCCAGAACTGAGGGGGATTTTATGTTCTGCACGTTTCAGAGTCCAACAGGTGACTCATCTGACTCGTTCATAACTCATAAAACATTGTATTCTTTCTACAAAAAAAAAAATTCTGTCAAGAGACCTTAATTCTTGGTAAATCTATTGTTTTAAAAAAGGTCAACCATTCTTTGAATCTCTTGTGTGATTGTAAATAAAACCTGTTCTCTGTCCTTTTCATTACGTAAGACATATAGGTGGTATACCTTCTTCGCTTCATCTCTGCTTGAACAAAAGATTGTCAGTGAGGTCTACAGTTCACAGAACTACTAGTGTACATTATTACCTATACGTCCTATACACAACTTTACGTACGACCAGTATCCTGTATGAGTATCTATAGGCAAATTGCTGCTCATACTCGAACTAGGCCCTAGTAGTAACTATTAGGACATGAAAAGCTCCAAAGCCCGTCGCACATTGTAATGCGATTTGCTACGGATCAGATAGGTCTCTAGGTCACTACTAGATAACATCTATTAGCTGTAACATCTACCAAGGGTCAGACTGATGGCACCGGAGAGCTACGTCTGTGGAGTAGCACCACTAGCATCAGTGGCACCATCCAGCAAAACCCTCACATCAATCATGAGCACGGACGCTTGCCAAGTTTTATATTAAAAACTCGTCGGAATTTTATAAACTCATTAAAAAAGCATTATTATTCCTCATTATTTTGCATTATTATCTATTTCATGTGATATCTATCATTTCCAATTATAATATTGTTAAAATCACGCACACGTAGTTTTTTGTTTCAATTAATTCCCACAGATAAATTTATTCAAGAACTCGCACTTTTTTTTTTTTTTTTTTTTTTTTTTTTTTTTTTTTTTTTTTTTCTAGCATTAGCTCATATTTACGCATACGCATTTATAATAAATAACTCAACATTCAGATTCCAGACCTATCCCTGACATTCGCAACAGAAATGTTGCGGATCAGTTACCAACAGGGGCCGCACCCCAAAACGGTCCATTAAAACCTAAAACAACATTGCAACCAGGGCCGTATTTAGAGGGGAAGGGAGCGAGGTGGCCCCGACACCTCCTCTTCGAGCTTCATTTTTCTCCTTTACTGTAGGCCAGACTCTGAAAACTTAGAGCACCACTGCAGAGTGGACTTTACGGGCCTGTGATCGCAACTATTTGCTACGGATCAGATAGGTCTCTAGGTCACTACTAGATAACATCTATTAGCTGTAACATCTACCAAGGGTCAGACTGATGGCACCAGAGAGCTACGTCTGTGGAGTAACACCACTAGCATCAGTGGCACCATCCAGCAAAACCCTCACATCAATCATGAGCACGGACGCTTGCCAAGTTTTATATTAAAAACTCGTCGGAATTTTATAAACTCATTAAAAAAGCATTATTATTCCTCATTATTTTGCATTATTATCTATTTCATGTGATATCTATCATTTCCAATTATAATATTGTTAAAATCACGCACACGTAGTTTTTTGTTTCAATTAATTCCCACAGATAAATTTATTCAAGAACTCGCACTTCGTGCTCGGGAGGGGGGCTTCGCCCCCCTCCACCCCCCGGGGGCTTCGCGTGTTCGCTACGCGGGGTTGCGTATACGGTCGCGCTGCGCGCTCCCGGGGGCTTCGCGGGGTTGTGCATGGGGTCGCGCTTCGCGCTCCCTTGTTTACGGTCGCGCTGCGCGCTCCCGGGGGCTTCGCGGGGTTGCGCATGTGGTCGCGCTTCGCGCTCCCTGGTTTACGGTCGCGCTGCGCGCTCCCGGGGGCTTCGCGGGGTGAGCATGTGGTCGCGCTTCGCGCTCCCTTGGCTTCGCCCCTGAAAACTAATATCGTCCCTGCGTCTTGTCTCGAAGAAATGAAAACTGAAAACTAAAAGCGAGAGTAAAATATTAAACGTAGGAAAAGTTTTGCTGGCCTCAAACCTTGTTCCCTGTGTATTTCTTATGGGGAACTTAAAAAACGTCAATATCTCGGGAACGGTTTGGAATTTCGGGGGTTTTCGATTTTTCCCAGTACCTACAAAAAATAAGGAATCCAATGGTGAAAACCGCATCTTCCTATCTCATCTAGAAGTGGGTTAGAATTTGTATACGTGAGTCAGTGAGTGAGTGAGTGAGTGAGTCAGTCAGTCAGTTACACAAGGGGCTGTATATATTTGGGACTCGCACTTCGTGCTCGGGAGGGGGGCTTCGCCCCCCTCCACCCCTCGGGGGCTTCGCGTGTTCGCTACGCGGGGTTGCGTATACGGTCGCGCTGCGCGCTCCCGGGGGCTTCGCGGGGTGAGCATGGGGTCGCGCTTCGCGCTCCCTTGGCTTCGCCCCTGAAAACTAATATCGTCCCTGAGTCTTGTCTGGAAGAAATGAAAACTGAAAACTAAAATCGAAAGAAAACATTAAACGTAGGAGAAGTTTTGCTGGCCTCAAACCTTGTTCCCTGTGTATTTCTTATGGGGGGACTAAAAAACGTCAATATCTCGGGAACGGTTTGGAATTTCGGGATTTTCCGATTTTTCCCAGTACCTACAAAAAATAAGGAATCCAATGGTGAAAACCGCATCTTCCTAGCTCATCTAGAAGTGGGTTAGAATTAGTATGAGTGAGTGAGTCAGTGAGTCAGTCAGTCAGTCAGTCAGTTACACAAGGGGCTGTATATATTTAGGACTAGTTTTCAATGTACGTCTCTTCTTATTTACCAACCTCACAACGTCAAACCTTCTCAGTGGTGTAGTGGTGGACAGAGTGGACATTGGATTTGGAGGTTAGTGGTTCGAGGTCCAAGTCAAGCCATACTAAATAGCAAGGTGTATTAATATTAGGGGAACGACGCCATTTGTAAAAAGAGCCACTCATGTTCATTTGTTCAATTATGGATTTTTTTTTTTACATATAATTTACTTTTTTTTATTCTCATTACTCATTACTATTTTTTGATCCTATGTTTACAAGTTCATACCTTTCACTACAGACGGGACACTAAAGATGACTATTTTATTTTTTTTTTCCCAGTGAGGTGTTGGGTGGGCCATAATCACTCTGGCTTAACCCCCCGGCCTACAATCTTATGTATTTGCCAGCCTCTCAGCAGGCCAGAAGACTGTTTGGGCATGGTCTCCAAACATTATCAAACACTTCTTCCTGAGATTATATAGAACCGGGCCTCACGGAAAGATTAGCTCCACACAAACCTACATTAAAATATATTAACGTGACAGTTTAGTATAGCTGATGTCTGATGCTAAGGTCTTTAGTGAAACCTACATTTAACATTTTAATTTTCTCAAGAATCTCAAGTAAACAACAAAGTCATTCTAGTAAATTAGCAGATTTAGACGTCTAATTATACATAGTTAGCTATTATGACTATTAAGTGAACTAACATCAGACTGATAATAATTTTTTAAACAGATTGTTGACGCACTTTGTAAAGAAAAAAAATATCTCAGTTTCAGAATCTGAGTTATGAGTGAGATTAGAGTGGATTAATTTTAATTAATCCAATATCTATACTAATTAATATTGTGGGTTTAACCAATGATACAATTCGAGAGTCCACAAATGGAAGATTCTTTTAAAGCCTCAATTTGGGAGGTTATGTACAGTTTTCTTCTTCTTTCCTCGTCTTCTTTTTTCCTTTCTTCTTCTCCCTTTCCTTCTTCTTTTCTTATATTCCCTCAAGTCTTCTACCTTACTACTTCTTCACCCAATATAATACGTATATCGTGTCCTTGGCCTATTAGTGTGGCTTTCCAATCACATTCAATTTCCATTTGACTTCCCATAGTTCCCCCCACATTGCATGTCGTTCTCACTCAATTAACGTGTAAAACAGGAATAGGGATAAAGAAAGACATTCCAGATAGAATGCAATGAAGGATACTTTTTTGTGAGTTGTGAGTCTCTCCTGTCTTTTTTTTTAAACCTACCTAGCGGAAAATCACAACATCAAGACTGAATTAAAATTCAGCACCAAAATAGAGCGAAAACGTTAAAATGTTGTACAGGGGGGGAAAGTTATGCTGACAAGCCTACAAACAGGATAACAACGAGGCAGCCATTACTCAAGCCATAACCCTACAGACCCTTTCCCACTTGTGAGTTTCATCCGATTTTTTTCCGAATGCCCTGTATAGGCAACGTAATTTAAATGAGAGTATTCCCACTACGCACGACACGATTTTTTTCAGAACAATGCTTAGAAAGTTAGAAGCTTAGAACCGTTACGGTGCCGGTGTCGAAATATCGGCATAGTGTAAATCCGCCTTAACAACATAGAGAGATTTTCCGCGGTCGTTCAAGGGGTTGATAAGGGAAGTATAGAAGAAGTAAAAGAAAGAGAAAGAGGGGAAGGGGAACAAGAAGGAAGAGGAAAAGAAGAATAACGATAAAGAAGAAGAAGAAGAAAGAGGAAGAGAAGGAGGAAGAAGAAATGGAGAAGTGTAGAGCAGACATCCTGGGACGAAGAAAAAAAAGTAAAAAAAAAACTCAATTATAAACTATGGAAGACAAAAGAGCTTTGCTTTACCCCTCCAAGTCATTTTTATTGTGTTTACGCTCGGTAGCAAGAGAGCGAAAAAAAAAGGAAGAAGCTGAAACAGAAGGAATTAGAAAAAAAAGAGGAGGAAGAGGAGAGAAAGAGGAAGAAATCAGGAGAAGGGGCGAGAAAATGGAAACATTATAGAGAGGTGAAAGTGAAGAGAAGTACGACAAAAGAGGAAGAGGCAAAGGAATAGGCCAAAGAAGGAAGTGGAGGAAGATGTTATTAAAGAGAGCCAAGGAGGAGGGAGAAGGGAAGTGAAGAAACAACCCAGACCATCGACAGAAAGAGGAAGGAAAACAGCAAGAAAACTAACAATGAAGAAAAATGTAATAATAAAATTAATAATTACTCGGAGAAAAAAAAAAAAAAAAAAAAAAAAAAAAAAAAAAAAAAAAAAAAAAAAAAGGAGTTATGCTTATTTGAGTGTTCTTTTACCCTAACTTTTACAATATCTCTAACCGTTCGTCGCCTATAGCTGAAAACCGCCAAAATCGGTCGAAATCTGTCCAAAAGCGGTCAAAATACCGCCAAGCGCAGCAACCATCTCTCATTGTGTGTTGCATCCTTGTCACATTTGTGAACTACATACCAAATTTCAAGTCTCTAGCTTATACCGTTCCCGAGATATTGTTAAATTACACCGAAAACCGCCAAAAAGCGGTAAAATGCCGCCAACCGTCACCGGTCTTAACCAAAAGTTTCGATGACATAAGATATCGGATAGATTCTATTTCGTTCATAGTACTTCATAGAATAAAAGATATCTATCTAGATCTAGATGTGTAACTTGTACATGCGGAAATCCAAATAAAATTTGCTCGGAGACGGATAATAGAAGCCATGACACTGGAATAGAATCCTGTGACGTTGTATGACTTTGGACTATGTCCTGACTATGGACTATGTTCGCAAATCCGTCTAGATCTCTAGAATCTCTAGATTATAGAACCCAGCACAAGGCACCTACCTGTAGACGAGCTTATGCAACATGAGGAAAATTTTGAAACGTTGAGCGGTGATCACCTGATACCTGAATGAAATTTTCTTCAATGTTGCAGATCTCCATGCCTCTCTATCCTGTGCTGACATCTGAGGTTTAGGTGTAATAATAATAATAGTGCTTATTTATTTATACTGCTCGCATAGGACTGAAAAGTCCCTTTACTCCAGCAGTAGGCTACTACTATTATTGTGGTCGAATTCTCAAATTATAATAGGACTGAAAAGTCCCTTTACTCCAGCAGTAGGCTACTACTATTATTGTGGTCAAATTCTCAAATTATATTGAGGA
Organism: Diaphorina citri; assembly: GCF_000475195.1. Lineage (NCBI taxonomy): Eukaryota > Metazoa > Arthropoda > Insecta > Hemiptera > Psyllidae > Diaphorina > Diaphorina citri. Next base: position 38,075 of record NW_007378244.1, on the reverse strand, counting down.
TTCCATACCTCGGCTGGGATTGAACCCACGCCCTCCTGTTTACCAGGCGAGCGCCTTGACCACTACACCACCGAGGTAGGTGTAGGGGCAAACAGGCCCAAAAGATGGGTTAAGCTTATACGAATCCTGTGCTGATTATTAAATACGATATTGCTATGACTCTAGTAGACGAAAACTACAAAAAAGGGATTCACGTGCCACAACTGGTATGAAGAGAAAATCATAGTACACTTGTTTTACAAGAGTGGACATACGGATGTCTTGGAATTCCACAATGCACATTCTTCACAATATACAAAGAAATGGAAAAATAGGGAGAACAGGGGGAAAAGGTTCTTCAATGCCAAGGAAAAGAGATAAGAGCAAGGAATACTCGTATGTGCAGACAGTGAAGTACAAGCAGAAGAGAATAAGGAAATATGTATGCTATTTGTCCCAAACCAGGCTAGTTTGTGGATTTGAAGTGCCTGAGAGGACTTTTCATTAGAATAAGAAGCTTTTGCAATATTGTGTGGGGGGAAAACTTCAGCAAGAAAACAGCGGTTTATTGAACTCCTAAGGCTTGGGTTTTCAGGACTCCGGTCAGGATTTCAATAGTTTTCCCTGTCTCTCTGAACGTAACCTACTTCTAACCCACATTTCTATGCATAAAATAGTATAATACAATTCCACATTTCTGTATTATGTGTGTCTGTCTGTTGTGCTTGTCTACAGTAAAAACACCGCGGGTACGAACTTTTTCCCGACATTTGAAACTCAGGAGAGAGAAAAAATCTGGTGTGAACATCACACGACTTTCCTTATCCTATTGAATGATGCTTATTTTTATGTTCTATTGTAACTTTTACAATATCTCTAACCGTTTAGTCAGTATAGCTGAAAACCGCCAAAAAACGGTCGAAATCTGTCCAAAAGCGGTCAAAATACCGCCAAGCGCAGCAACCATCTCAACCAAACGTTTTGTGTTGCATCCTTGTCACATTTGTGAACTACATACCAAATTTCAAGTCTCTAGCTCATACCTGCAAATTATAAAACAAAGAATCAATAACATTATAGAAGAAAACTTGAGCGAAACACAGATGGGTTTCAGGGCTGGGAAGGGTTGTCGGGACGCAATAACTGTCATGAGAATACTGCTTGAGAAAAATGTGGAAAAAAACAGTGATATTTACGCCGCATTTATTGACTATGAAAAGGCTTTCGATAACGTTAACCATCAAAAACTTATAGACATCCTTATAAAAATCAAATTACCTACAGCCGACATCAGACTCATTACACATCTATATTGGGGTCAGAAGGGAAAAGTAAAGACAAATTCAGGAGTATCAGAAGAATTCAACATCCTAAAAGGCGTGAGGCAAGGCTGTATTATTTCTCCAGCCCTCTTTAACATATACGCAGAGCAAATAATAAAAGAAACAGTTGAAAATGTACATCAAGGTCTACTACTGAATGGCAGGTTAATAAATAATTTAAGATATGCTGATGACTTGGTCTTATTATCTTCCAGCAGAAATGGGCTAATAGATCTCCTAAAAAACCTTTTTGAAAGCTCTAAAAAATATAACATGAAGGTCAACATCAAAAAATCCAAAGTAATGAGAATCAGTAAAAACAACAAAAGAAAAATACCAAAGATTCAAATAGAAGGTCAAGCACTAGAAGAAGTATCTCAATACAAATACTTAGGCGCACTGATCACCAATGACGCCAAATGTGATGCTGATATCAAAACACGTATAGCCATAGCAAGAAACGCTTTTTGGAAACACAAAGAAATATTCCGCCGTAACGTTTCCAAAAAGACAAAACTCCGCATCTTACAAACTTATGTATTCTCCATCCTTTCATACGGTTGTGAATCTTGGACACTTAAAGCCGACATTAGTAAACGGATTACATCATTCGAAAACTGGTGCTACAGAAGGATGCTAAAGATTAGTTGGCGGGACAGAGTTACCAACTGTGAAATCCTGAGGCGCATGGGAAAAAGTCACTTCGAATGGCTTAACATCATTCGCGAAAGAAAACTATCAAGCGGGAGGTTGATGTTGGATGTGCTGGAGGGAGACACGGACAGGGCAAGATCAAGAGGCAGGCCAAGGAGAATGTGGTTTGATAACATCAAAGAATGGCTCAACATACAGACAATGGAGGAGTGCAAGATCCTGTCGCAGGATAGACAACAATTCAGATCTACCGTCAATACAGCATTATCAAACTTGGCAACCATCGACCACGATGACGCTACTCAATGATGATGAGTAAAAGTTCCTGTTTTCGTGCTTAGGGAGAGGTTTCAGCTCCAGACTCCCAAGTCCAAAAAAAAGCCATTTTTGCTTATAGACAGAGGCTTGATTCTCCTGTTAAAGAGGTTTTTGTGTCAAAAATGAAGGGGCCACAACTTTTTTTTTCCAGTCACCAGGTTTCCTGCTGACGCAAGTCCTGTTCCAGCTTCGACTGTACACGGAAAAAAAGAGAGACTAGAAAAATCACATAATTCACAAAAAGGGAATATATCACACAGACGGGACGTTAAGTCAGGGAGAGAGAAAAGGTTAGGCAAGTGCGAAAAAAAAGTTTTAAAAACGTAAGGTTCAAGTCTGGTTTGTTATATGGCTATGTCCTTCCCACCTAATCCTGGGATAGAAATATAATATATCAGTTTAAAAAATAATAACAACTAACTTTTTCCCGAGCATTTCACATTCTAGTGTGTCTACTCAGCTACTCAACTTATCAAAAAAAAAACTTTTTGAAAAAAAAAAAAAAAAAAAAAAAAAAAAAAACTCCTCTTTGCCAAAAAAAAAAAAAAAAAAAAATCACAGCTGTAATTTGGAACCCGAGTGAAGCGAAAGGTGTAGTGAATATTACCCATGTTTGTGTACTGAGTGTCTGGGCTATTTTTACATCTAACGTGCGCCTCTCACATATCTCCCAGCCCTTGCCATTTTATTCAGTCCTAATATTTCTCTCTCACGTATAGATGAACTCGGGTTATCATTTGTCTCATAGTAAATCTGTGCCAAAGCACTCCAAAATTAATTTAGCTATTGCCGTAATTTGGTTTAAAACTTAAATCGAATAGTAGTAAATCAGTAAAAATTTAATGACGAAAATTTCAATCCAGTGAAACCTTTTTGATTTGTGCCACACATAGAAATTAGAAAGTAAATAGACTGAATTTTACCGTTGTGGCTGGCGTAAGGTCACTTAGTTTACTGTGACACTTCACGTGGCATTTTCCGTCATGGAGTCGAATGATAGAATCCCCCTAGTCGTGTTTGAAATGGAGAGACTTAGACAAAAACAGAGAGCTCAAAAACAAGCGAGCAAAGCTGTGGGTAATAATCAAAGTAAACAACCTAGTCAAAACCTCAAGGAAAATGCATTGACTAGACAATCTTTTCCTGGAAACGCTCAGACCTCGCTATACCCCGATAGACCTGTTGGAAAACTCGAACATTCACCTAATATTGTTGAGAAACTTGAACCTAAAATAGAATATTCATCCAACATGGTTGAAATGCCACCGCCAAGTTACGAATGTTCCCAGTATCAGAAGTCAGCACTCTTGCCAGGTTTTGAATCTATTAAAGCACATAATATGCCTCTCATGATTCAAAATCATTCAAACCAATCTCCCAGCTATATGCAGGGTTATCACATGATACCTGGACAGCATGGGGCATTTCATTCATATCCTCAAGCACCTCTACAACATCATACATGCTCTCAGGGTTGTCATCTACAAGGGGCATATCATGGACCTCCTTGTTATGCTCAGGCATCGTCCATGGGACCTCTGACCAATTATTGTGGCATGAATTTAAACTCTTGTACGTTGCCTCAGTTGAAACCGCCGTCTTCTCACATACCAGTAGGTTCGTTTTCCCAACAGCGCCAACAAGAACAGCAGCGACAGCAGTTTCTACAACAGAATAATTTCCAAGGTATAGTGGAGTATCTATAGTTCTATAGAGTCAGGTGACATTTTACCCAATACCAATCTTTCCCTCCAGGATTTAATTCACTCGAAGTAATCTGACACAACGTAGCCCCCCGTCTGTTTTAATTGAATATCCTTCACGCAAAATCTACCAACATGTTATTCTGTCTATCCACGTATTCTATTTATCAGTCTGATAGTGTTATTCCACTTCGTAGATTCGTATGTTCCATAGTAACTTTTACAATATCTCGATATCTCTAACCGTTTAGTCAGTATAGCTGAAAACCGCCAAAAAACGGTCGAAACCCGCCAAAAAGCGGTCAAAATACCACCAACCGCAGCACCTATCTTAACCAAAAGTTTCGTGTTACATTCTTGTGGACTACATACCAAAATTCAAGTCTCTAGCTAGCTCATACCGTTCCCGAGATATTATAAAGTTTCATGTCGCATCCTTGTCACATTTGACAGCTGCATGCCAAATTCCAAGTCTCTACCTCTTACCCTTCTAGAGATATTTTGTTTACAGACAGACAGACACATGGACCAATGGCTGAAACTTTGTATTTAGGCTCTAGGGACCTCAAAACGTGTTTCGGCACCAAAAACTGGCCATCGGAAATTTGACCCGATTACATTACTTTCCTTCCTATAGGATAAGGAAAGTAAAATAAAGAAAGTAAAAATGCCAGAAAAGGAAAGAATAAAGCTGGGCATCGCACATCGTGATATTGAGGCATTACTGCCAACATTAAGTTGTTCTGACAAAAGAGAGAAGACTGGCGAAGGAAGAGAAGAGTAGTGGTGAGAAAATAGGAGAGATGAAAAGAGGAAATAGGAGAGCCGAGGGACAAGAGGGAAAAAGAAAAGAATTTGTTCCAAAAGAAGAAAACATCAGTTTCACACACTAAACTTTAGAAAAAAACACGAGAAGTTTCCATACAAGATGAGAGATGACTGAACGGAATGGAAACTGAAAAGAACATAAACTAATTCAAGAAAACAAATTCGAAAAGAGCATTGTTAGTAAGAAAAACTAGATTTGAATAAAACATTGCTAGTTAAAAACAAAGTCAAAGAAAACGTTGCTGGAAAACAAATTTGAAAAGAACAGAGCTATAGAGAAACATTTTCTTACATAGCTTTCAGTAAGAGAGACACGGTACATGCATTAGTGGGAATTACTCGTTAAGGTAGAAACACACTGCCCTCACGTCACCTGAGCTCGTGTGATATCATGGGGAGTCATGTCACGTCTGAAAAAGTAAAAATTTGGTTCAAAGTTCTCCCATAGTAGAGCAGGTGATTTCGGTACCTCACGCTCACGCCATAGGTTAGTGCGGCTATCGTGAACGAAATCACCTACTATTACTATATTATGAGAGAACTTTGAACAACATATTCCTGATGTGACTCCCCATGATATCACATGAGCTCACGTGACGTGAGGACAGTGTGTTTCCATCTCTAGTTCTCGAGACATTTCCTTGCAAGACATTGCAATCCTTGCAACTTCAAAACATCCAAGATATCCATTAACTCTTGGTTTTTTTTTTTTTTTTTTTTTTTTTTTACCTCGAAAGACTGAGGGGTGGTATTCAAGACAGACCTAGACCCTGTAGGGTGGGGCTAAGATGCAGTCTCTCCTACAGGTCGCTAACCCCCAACCACTTTCCATTTTTCCCCCTCCCCGTCAGGATTTTCATTAGTATCTTAAAACCTGGAGTCGAGGAGAGTATACATACTAAACAAAAGTGTTTCTTCGAAAATCAGCTCCTTACAAGATGATGAAAAGCTTTCCCTGAGTAAGAGAGTACCTACACCTAAAGCTATACAGCTTACACAGTCATTCTTTTCATAGGTTTTTTACTTTCTTTTTCTCTACTTAACATCAACATGAGTTTCATCAATTCTAAAGAAGAAAACACCGTCTTTGCCCGTCCTCATCTCGTTAGATCGTCTAACAAGGCCATGTGACACAGTAATAAGGCTATTAAAACAGGCAATTTAGAGCTCTTTAATTGAGGAAAAACGCCCACTTTTTTCGCCCGTGTTGTTCATGGTAATAAGGCTATTAAAACAGGCAATTTAGAGCTCTTTAATTGAGGAAAAACGCCCACTTTTTTCGCCCGTGTTGTTCATGTTTTTTTTTTCAACAACACAAGTGTGAGTAGTCGAGAAAAAACATCAAATATTTCAGCAAATTAGGAGATTCTAGTGGTACCTTTGCTTTCTATTCAGAAGGCCTCGGGTTTGACTCCCGGACACGACCAATATTTGCGTTTTTGACCTTTATCATTCATGCAGAATAACATTCGATTGTAATACCCATGTCAATAAGGTTACTTTTTGATGGCTCGTGTTGAAAGAGCCTTTACATTAAAAATCAAAGAAAATGTCATTTTCTGTGTTCAGCTTTGTGACTTTGACTCGGACCCACAACTTCCAGATCCGAAGTCCACAGCGTCAACCTGTTTTGGCACTAAAAACTGACCATCGAAATTTTGACCCGATTACATTACTTTCCTTCCTATAGGATAAGGAAAGTAAAAAGTAGAAAAATACCGAAAGTTTCAAGTACAGACTCTTTTGTGCCCCCTCCCTTTGAGCTAATAAAAGAGGAATGTATTTTTTTTCATTTAAACTTTTTGGCAAATAATCTTAGAAGAGACATAAAGAGGAACTCTAGACTGTATAATAGTAGTATACGCCGTTTTCAATAAAACGACAAGTTTGCAGAAAGTATTAGAAAGTACGAAATGGAAATGAGAGATTAAAATGAAATGGCAGAAGAGGATTATAAAAATAGAAACTAGAAAGTTTTAAAAGGGGCCTAGAGGAAAGTTTACAAATAACCATCTACTACTCTACACAATGGGTAACATACAATTATGTGACAATTTCATGCCTTCTGACAGTTTCATTTGTCCATACACGGTGGGTTTTGAGTCAGCTATGTGTGATACATTCCTAGGGTGTATCATGTAACAATATGATGTCCATGATTAATTCACCGGCCATGGGGTTTATATTGAAAGTAGTACAGTCAAACCTGGATAAGCAGGGATTTAATGGACAGGCAATATTTTCCAGCTTAGTAAAAGTTCAAAGAAATATTCCGCCGTAACGAACAAAATATCTCGAGAACGGTAAGAGCTAGAGACTTGAAATTTGGTATGTAGCTGTCAAATGTGACAAGGATGCGACACAAAACGTTTCGTTGCGATCGGTGCAATGGTTGGCGGCATTTTACCGCTTTTTGGCGGTTTTCGGTGTAATTTAACCTCCTTATGACAGTTAAATGACATTCTCAAGTGTACGTTGTACCTGTGTCTTTATGACACCAACTTCTGAAGTCTTTATGACACCAACTACAGGGAGTTTATGACAGTAGAAGTTCCATCTCAAGTTTACCAGATGCTTTTAACTTTATGTTAGTTTTAGTTGTTACTCTCGGAGTAAGGTGAATAGTTTCGTTTTAATGGAATGCCACTTTAAATAAAGCACTAAAAAAAGTGTTATAGATCCTGCAATGTCAATAGACATGAGATAATTGCCTGTGTAACACCCAAGTAGTTAAGACTGGTATGAATGAAATCAATGACTTTGATACGGAAACTGTTTCCTATAGGACTTTCTGTTAGAATTTTCTTTTTTTAAAGAGGTTTGACAGAGGGAACTGTAACTGCTACAGAAATCGAAGAGAGAAGGAAGACAGGATAGGAGAAAGCCAGCCGTTCCGAGAACGAACATTATCCCATCAGGATAAAAAATCGAAGAGAGAAGGAAGACAGGATAGGAGAAAGCCAGCCGTTCCGAGAACGAACATTATCCCATCAGGATAAAATACGCCCCGGGCGGGAATCGAACCCGCGGCCTAGCGCTTACAAGGCAGACGCACTGCCAATTAAGCTAACTAGCCTGGCTACTCCCTGTTTAATGTCCCCCAAGACGACAAATCTTCGTTATGCGGTATCCCAATTAACGTATCCCGGACATCTTCTTCTTCTTCTTCCTAGCAGTGAGGTAGGTACTTGATAGCCAATACCTAGCGGTCAATCTCTACATGACTATAATTTATTTCACTTGCGCACATCGTCTGTCGGTCACATACTATCGGTCAGACTCATTAGTACGTAATGCAGATGAGCAATTGCCGAGCGACCTCTTGTGTGCCTTCGCTTCACTGGATTGTCTATAACTAGCTGTTGGATCAACCAAATATTCCAATTTTTCCCCATGAAAGATAACTACATATGAGGAACATATTGAGAGAAAAAGTACTGTCCTCGTTCCCTGGCTAGAACAAGGAGGCGGGGTCGGTCAAGAAAGATGATATTATGATCAAATACGGACGAAGGGTAGAAGGATACACTGAGGAAAAATTAGTGATAAAGGTGCCACATTTGCCTCGATGATATTATGATCAAATACGGACGAAGGGTAGAAGGATACACTGAGGAAAAATTAGTGATAAAGGTGCCACATTTGCCTCTTTTTTTCTCTGTACACAAAAAGCCCTAATGGCTGAGCTGTAAGACAACCCTAACCTTGAGGGAAAATGCTGTTCGAATACGCCACATTTGCCAGAAGTAAGGGTGGAAGAACTCTATTATTGGGGCACTTCCCCTGATTTAGGCTGTTGGAATGCTATATTATAGTGTCAAGCTCCCCGATAAAGAATTTCCAGTCAAACAAAAATTAGGGTAAACTTTTTTTCTTTCCATTTTTTTTTTTTTTTTTTTTTTTCACATTTTATCAGAAATATGAAAAGTTCATTCCAAATTTGCGACTTTTACATTGGTTGTGCAATGTTTTTAAGGGTTTTCTCCATCAGTATTAAGCTATTAAGTATGCAGTATGCACTCTTCAAATCTTAGTACAAAGTGATGCGATGTTTTTTTTTTTTTTATGTCTAAATGGTTCATTATTATTAGCACTCAATTCAGACTAAAAAAAAAAAATAGATGTATTTCCCCCTCCCTTACTCCTTTTCTTTTTCCCTCTATCTCACTCGCTCAAACAAAACTCATAGAGAGAGAAAGAAAGAGAGAGAGAGAGAAATAACTAAAAAAAGGCAAGAGATGAGAGGAAGAAAAAGTTGGAGAGAACTTTTCAAAAATTGTAAATGTACGTAAATGAAAAAGACGAAAGTTTCGTAGAAGGATTTTATCCTAAACAGATAAGGTTCGATCTCGGAACGGCTGGCTTTCTCCTATCCTGTCTTCCTTCTCTCTTTGTTTTCTGGACGATAGGACCTCAGCAGCTACAGTTCCCCTTATCAATTACCCGACGTAAAATGTTGTTAGGGTAAGTGTTGGTGCTTTTGCCCTTCTTGTTTGGTGCCAATTTATTAATCCGGCTCTCAAATGGGATACATATGAACATGGACTCCCAATAATGGCCTGGATTCCTGGAACCATATTAACATTTTCTATTGTGTTGCCCGTTAAGCGTCGATATCACCGAAGAGGCCAATCCCAAGACATACGTCATCAATAGCGTATAATCTATAGGTAATCAATAGAGATGAATACTATAATAGGAATATAACATCGGGCCACCTTGAATAGTTCAGGGCTAAGAATAGCACCCAGCACTCAATTTTAATGAGCCATAGGTTTTACGTGCAACACCAGGATTGGCGAATTTGAATTTCGATCAAGAAAGGAAGTTCATTTTGAAATGTTGACGTCACGATTGTCGTCAAGCGAGTGTAAATGTGGAACATTCAAAACCACTTGAAAAAGAGCGAGCATCACACGACTTTTTCCTCTCTTACCTGAGTGATGTCAGTTAGAAAATTTGAGAAAAAATCGATTTTGCGGAGGAAAAAACCTCATCTCAAAAGGGAAAAACTGATATACCAAGGTACCCAATTACTAAGGGACGAAAATGTCCACAAAGTGAGTTTAAACTCCGTTTAAGTTTTAAACTCGGATTAAGCAATCTGATTGGATAATTTTTTTGAAATTTTCAAAAATCAACCAATCAGATTACTTAAACTGAGAGTTAAACTTAAACCAAACCAAGTTTAAACTCACTTTGTGGATCCCGGCCTAAAAAAATCAGCCTGGCAATGTACAAAATCTTTCTTTCTTTGTTCAGTCAAAAATAATTGAACACTTCTCATTCTTCTCACGCACAGACCACACAGTATTTCTATCAAAGACATTAGTCGAAACGAACACAGACCACCCTGTAGTGACATAAAAGACATTAGAGTTAGTATGGAGAATATCAAAATTAAAGTACACACATGGAGAACGGAGCATGCTATGAATAATAGACATTCCATATAGTGCTGCTGCTCGAAATGTGTTCGATGTTGTATGAAGAACATTATATATTCAAGCATTGGAGCAGTAGGTATAGGAAGAAAGCATAATATAGCATATCCATATATACACTTGTACGTAGGTATGCAAAAATGAAAGATATATGTAGAAAGTCAGCTCATTCCTCATTCGTAGCATTCCTTCAATTCCTACTGAAATATCATACCTATAATATTAGGGAGTATAGGGATTGGGAGAATGACTTTTCCCCATTAATAAATTTAAAAAGCACTGAGACACCACTACTGGGTGGGCCATCACGAAAAGTGTTTTCGGGTGAGGTCCTCAAACTCAATAGCTCAACACATACAACGTTCCCCAACTTCAGTAATCCCTGATTCCGTGAGGAACTCGGGCATTCAACATGGGAACAACTTACTTGGTAGGTAACTTGTTCTTTGGTAAGTTGTTCCAATGTTGTATGGTGGAAACAACTTACTTTGTAAACAAAAGGGAAGACAGGATCAGGCCAGGTTGTATGATATTGCAATCAGGTTAGGTTGGATCTAGAATTCTAGAACATATTTTGGACGGACTGAGGGGCGTTATTCTTACCTGTAACAAACAGAAACAAAGACCTGGTTATCCCAAAGAAAATGTGTGGATTTTTTTTTTTTTTTTTTTTTTTTTTTCTCCGAAAGACTGGGG